>NC_142360.1:13040754-13202316 GCF_059441175.1 Urocampus carinirostris | reverse complement strand
GTTCGCGTTATCGTAATCTTATGAATAGGATTTCTTCCCTTTGTGGTGGTCAGCAGAAGGCGCTCACACACCTCCTTCATATTTGGCTATTATTTCTTTCTTTAATGCAATAGTTGTACACACTACTTTTCTTTTTTCACCTGTAGTTACTTTGCTGCTTGCGCTGACTTTCTTCAGAGGCATAATAAGGGGCTAAAACACCCGTACGCCGCTCAGCATCGCACCCTAGCGTGCGCACTCACGCATTACCGGCGTTCGAACTCCGATTTTTTGACCGAACAGCGAAACAAGAATTTCTAGAAATTTTTTGTCGGACACTGATTTGTTCGAACTGAGAGGCGTTCGAAAACCGAGGTTCCACTGTAATTGAAGATTCTGACATACTGCATTAATTTCAAGTGGGTCATCCTCCATGATCCTGGAACGGCCTCACCGACCTTGTAGGTTAATAAACTATCCTGGCTCCGTGTCGGCTCCGATGCCAGCAAACACGCAGTCGGCAATTTTTTTTCATTCCCTTTTGTCCTTGGGCTGCTTTTTCTCTCTGCGTCTTTTCACCCGCCTCCACTTTTGTGGCGGCCTTGGCAAAACTATCAGTATTATCTGCTAACTTTAGTACCTGTGAAGCAAATTGGAGGCAACGATGTGGAAGACGCGGCAGAACTTCCTCTGCCTTCTTTCTCTACCTTACCCTCATACTGTTCAATGTTTCCATTTTTGCCCCTGCCCATTGGCTCTCTCTCCTCTCCCCTTTGTACCATCATCCTATTAAAGTGGTGAATTTGGCGTATGTGTGTGAGTGGGTTTTCGTATGTGTGATGTACCGTATAGTTCAGGGAGGTCGGGAGCTTCGGCGTTTCCTGTTTAACCCGTAAAATTGCCATCTTTACAGGCTGGCTTTACAGCTTCACCAGCGGCCAAGCCTGTAATTGGCCATTTTTAGCTTGAATTCAGGAAATCTGATATTGACACCAGCAAAATAACGCTTCCATCATTATTACTCCCTTATTATAAGAATGCACTTTAAATTGTGGGCAAGGTAAAACTGTTTTATTTGCATTCTATACACAAGGCCTCACAACTCTATTCGTGAGGACTGAAATGATCCTTGAAATTCTGCTTTTGTGTTTATAGATATGTTTTTTTTTTGTGAGTTATTCATTTTCCTTTTTCATGATCTAAATCAGTGTTTTTCAACCAGTGTGCCATGGAAATTACTCAAATTTGTTGGAAAATGTATAGTTTAGTAGAGACTAAAAATAAGGAGAAAATAAATCAACGAGTATTGAACTTGCAAGAACAGGAGAAAAACCCTCAAGATGTTGTACAGGTCCTCCCCTGATCCCTTTCTTTTTAATAAATTTCCTAGATTACAAAATTTAGATCCGCCTTAAAGGGTGTGGTTATCAAAGAACAACAGCATTTTTGGCCAATAGTGATAGTTATGTAAAGAGTGTATAAAAGGCAAAATAACGAACCTGCATCCTATGCTATCTCTTTTGGAGGTGTCCAATATTAAAAAAAGAATAAACTTATTACTTTGCAAAAAACATGCTATTGTTTGATATGTTTGCTTTCTTCCAGGGTTTAGTCGAGTACCTGTAGCAATCATCTGTATCAGTCGATGGAACAGATTACTATTTTTTTCCTTTTTACTGTACATACTACTGTAAATTCCAGACTACAAGCCCTACATTTCAAACACCGTTGTTTTAAATACGGTTCTTTTGTGTGCGTGTGTGTGTGTTGAGGAATATTCAGGTAAATAAAGAGCATCCTAATACACATACAACATTTTGCAGTGGCGTCTGGAAACATTTCTTATAAATACATTTGTCCATGTTTTTGCAACATTAAGCATGTATCGTAATCCAAAACAGAAGCAAAATGAGAGGTTTGACAGGAGGTACCTTATCCAATATTGACAATGTACTCACAGGTATTCAGCCTTTACACCCACAAATCAAGTACTCAAATTGAAAAGCAGTGAAAGTTATCTTTCAAAAAGGAGTTTCCTTTATTTACGAGGAACGATGACAAGCAAATGGAATTTGATCAATTTCTGCAGCACTACAAAAACTATTAAACACCTCTGTGTGTGATGCAGCACCGATTCTTGTTTTTTTTTTGGGCAATAGTAAATATGTGCTCACGTTTGTGATTGCATCTTGGATGGTCACAAAATCCAAGTGGTATGGGGTGGTATGTTGATTAAAACTGTGCAGCTAAAAACCTCACTATCCACCACTGAATCCTAACATTAACCCTAAAACCACAATTACAGCAAATGTTTTCATCCGAATCAATAAGAGTTATGCTGACCTCAAATAAATAGGAACTCTCATAATAATTTAATCTTTAAAACAAATAAAATTGGTTCCAGGAATTCCGTACGTCCATCCGTTATCTGAACCACTTACCCTCAGTAGTGTCGCGGGGGTGCTGGAGCCCGTCCCAGCTATCTTCAGGGAGTGGGAAGGGGACAGTGAAGCACGGGGAGAATATCTAAACTCAGCACAGGAAGCCTGGTAGCTGGATTTGAACCCATGACCTCAGATCTGTGCTGCGCATGCACTAACCACTCAACTGTTGTGTCACCGTGCTGAGAATTAATCTTTAAATATTTTAGACTGAGGGTGTGCCTCAATATTTTTCCAATCAAGGAAATATGCATCGACTCAAAAATTGTTGGGAAACATTGACCTAAATAGTCTCTTAATGGTAATAAAGGAATATATATTTTCCTAAATATTATATGTATCATTGCTTTATGCAAAAAAAATAATTTTGGATGTAGGTTTTGTACCAGTGGCGATTTATTTTATTCTAAATCTTGCAATATCATAATTACAACAAAGTAATCTGACGTACAAATCATATTTTTCACAACTTGGTTGCTGCTTTTTTGGAATGTTCTTCTAACTTGTAATGGGCCACCTCCAGGCCATTTGGCCCTTGAAGTTGACATAAACATAAAATGGCCATAATTTACAAAAATGAGCCCCTTTGTGAAGATGCCCACAGTCTTCAGACGATTATTAATAGTTCATCCCTGTGGCTGCACAGAGCTTTGGCTGTCACGCTACCCACATCATAGTGCACGCGTCTTCCTGCTCTTTTATTTCCATCACTTATTTTACTTCTTGAACAAAAACAAATACAAGTGTCTTTTTATGAGGGATGGGATTCACCTTCATTTTCATGTGAAGTCCTCCACACTTCCATTGTTCTTAATTTATCAATGTCCATAACGAACCACTAATATCTTATATTCATGTGGTTGACGTGACTACGTGTTAAGAGCCCAAACATCAAAAACTCTACTAGGACGTTTTATTTGTTCATTTAAAAATAAGTCGTTGTAGTCTCTTGAAATAATCATCTTTTTGAGCATGGTAAAAATGTTAGTATTCTAAAGTTTTCATCCCTGAATAGTATAAACAATAGCTCCATAGTGAACTCCGCTGTGGCAAGAAAAATAGAGCTAAGAAAATTGGCAAGAAAATGTAAAATGCAATCAGTTCTTAAAGGGGGAGTGTGTATTATTTGACCACTAGATGTCAATGTATTGTGCTGTGTGACCGAAAACCAAATGAGCCAACTTGGTATCATGCAACAGTATAAAATCAGTCAAATAATATATCGCATGAACAAAATCCCAAATACTTGACACTGCATAATATTTGACCACTAGACTTCACTGGGTTGTCTATTAGGACCAAAAATGAGTGCTAAAAAGTACAGAGAAGGATACAAACTACGGAGACTCAAAGTGACCAAACTACGACATTTTGATTCTCATTTTTTTGCCCAGCTTTTCACTATGTTTTTGGTTTTGGGAGGTACCCTTAGCATCAAGATGGCGGACAATTATATCTTTCATGATGTAATATACATGAACATTTCTTTACGTATGAGTATTTAAATAAATGCATTTATATGATGGTTTATGTATTTTTGCTTATTCTTTAAATCATCCGTCCATCCATTATCTGCACCGCTTATCCTCAGTTGGGTCGCAAGGGTGCTGGAGCCCATCCCAACTATCTTCAGGCAGTGGGCAGGGGACACCCTGAACTGGTTGCCAGCCAGTTGCAGGGCACACAGACTGACAACTCGTCCACTCCTAGGAACAATTTGGACTGGCCAATTAACCTGAAATCCATGTTCTTGGAATGTGAGAGGAAACCGGAGTGCCCCGGAGGAAACCCAGGCAAGCACAGGGAGGACATGCAAACTCCACACAGGAAGGCTGGCAGCTGGATTTGTTCCATGACCTAAGAACTGTGCCGTGCAAGCGCTAACCAATGCGCTGCCGTGTCGCCTTCTTTTAATCAATATATGTATATTTTTACTAAATCATTATTATTTTTTACCACTAGGAGGCGCTTAATGATACACACTGTGTCTTAAAATTTTGAGGTAAGAATTTTTGAATGTCCGATTTGGAACCATTTTTGACCACTGCTGTCTTTTTTTTTCTAAACATTTTTGAATGTTGAATATTGACAAAAACCCTGCACAGTCAAATGTTAATTTAGGTACTTGCTGGAATTGGGTTTTGATGACGACGGAAAATTCTTCTAAAGCTTTGCAGAAAAATATCAGAATGCTTCGGACTATTTTCATGATTCTCTCCTATATTGATATCTAGTGTGTTTCTGTTTTCCGCACATATTTATTTATATATATACATACACCATATTTTCCGCACTATAAGGCGCACCGTGTTATAAGGCGCACCTTCAATGAATCATATATTTTAAAACGTTTTCCATACATAAGGCGCACCGCATTATAAGGCGCTACAGTAGAGCGCCTTATAACGTTATGCAACCATTAGATGGTGCCGCGCTAAAGGGAATGTCAACAAAACAGTCAGACAGGTCAGTCAAACTTTATTAATAGATAACAAACATGCTTTCCACAACTCCATTCACTCCCAAAATGAATAAACAGCTGTTTTATTATTTTCTCTGAGGTAAAGCATTTTCGTGACACATCTTTAACATCTTTGAACAACAGCAAGGCATAACATTTTACTTTTCCTTCAATTAGTCAACACGCAAAAAAACGTCTGATACTGTTATGGTAAATCAAACGTTAGTGCAATCGCAATATAGTGACACTCGTAATGTGCAAAAACAATAACAAGTGCAAAACAATAACAATAAAGCAATAACATAATAACTGTAACAAATGTAAACACCACCTCTGAATTCTTTAATGTTAAGTTCCCGTGCCAGCGCTGTTGCCTTCATTCGAATAGTGATTGTACTGACACTTCTACTTGCTGCTCCTTGTTCAACAACCCACAGTTCAAGTGTGTCTTCTTACTGTGGCCATCTCGCTTTATTGCCACGGAAACTTTGTTTAGTCTTCTTTACTTGGCGCAGCTCATCCTCATGCTTCCTCCACTTCCGCACCATCGATTCATTTATGTTAAACTCTCTTGCTGCTGCTCTATTTCCGTGTTCTACAGCGTGACTGATCGCCTTGAGTTTAAACTCTGCGTTGTAAGCGTGTCTCTTAATCGAAGCCATTTCAGGGTCTTTACACAAACTCACAAATAAAAGAGAATCGTTGTTTAATATTTCCCAGTATGCACAGCGCACTTCTTCTATGCAAAAAATGGAGTCGGTGGCTGCTTACCGTAAGTTGCGAGACCTGCCGCAGCTCAATGTTGATTATAAGGCGAATAGTGAGCTTTTTTTAAAAAAAAGCAGATTTTAGGTGCGCCTTATAGTGTGGGGGAAAAAAAAAATAAAATAAAAAAAATAAAATATATGTATATATATATATATATATATATATATATATATATATATATATATATATATATATATATATATATATGCCTACGGTCAGGATAGCTGCTGAGAGGAGACGATGAAAGCCATTGAAGTGGTTCTGTAAAATAGACTTGGTTCAGGTAGTCACTTTGTTTTCATGCTGCTTAAATTCATTTTAGGGCGGCTATCTGACTTCTGCTGCTTCCACTGGGCGCTCGAGCTTCTGGTCGCCGGATTAGCCGGCAGAGAAAATGCGGGGTAAAATTAGCCTCCGACTGTCCTCGCAGGGCGCGACTATTGATTTTCTGCCACAGATGGGGGAAAAAACGCTAGTGCTTAATGTCCTTAATACCACCACAGAGAGGAATTATTTTATGGCCTTGCTTTTTGTTTAGCTTCTTTTCAAAATGGGCCAAGTGTGCCTTTATCAGAATATTTAAGATATCCACTATGAAATGTATAAGAATTATGCTTTATACATTCTTCAATTAATAAATTATGATAACCTTGAACCTCTGGGTTTAATCACATGAGAAAAGGAGGGCATTTTTATGTCAATTTCACTTACAGAAGGGGCGATTATTGGATAAGATGCCAGCCTCTAGAGTCAGATGACGTATTCATTCTTGTATAACATGTAAAATGAACTCAAAGTTTGGGTACATGTTATACATGAGGTCTCATGGTAGTACAATACCATATGTGAGTCAAAAACTATTGCTGACCTTATTTACACGATTGCAAGATTGGACGCAACAGGATTCAAATCTAGCTTACAATGGTGAAAGCACTAAATTCCAACAACCTGTCCACTAAAGTTATACATGACTTAGGAAAAGGTTTTAGATTGTATCTTATCATCACACTCTTTTTATTCAGCGCCACGTTGTACATTGTTGTACATTGTTGTACAACATTGTACAACGTTGTAATACAGCATTATGGTAAAGAGTTCAGCCAAAACAACCTACAACGTAATACCATGAGTAAAGGTAGTAAATGCCGCAATCTGGGTTAGTATCCTGTCATATCCATTTTTATGCAAATGTGGTCAGCAATAATTTTTGACTGCTCACATATGGTAATGTAATATCCGGGTTCAAAATTGCCTTCAATGCTGAATTTGAGCTGGAAAAAAATAAAAATACATTTTCTTCATATTTTTCATCAATGTTAAGGGTGCACAATATACATGAGTGTGTGTCATACCCAAACAAATGCAGTAATTAATATTATTAATTTTTCAGTCTCCAACAAAATATTTATTTTAATCAATTGTTTAGCTTACATGAAAAATGGCTTCTAAGTTGTTCATCCAATCCAAATGACTGTGTTGAAATCGAGTTTGTGTCGCCTGGATATTTTGTCTGATCTTTTGGAAATAAAATATAGAATGAATCAAATCTGTTGACTAATAATTTGAGTTATTGCCTTTTTCTGGTTGAGTGTCAAGAATTTTAATACAACAAGCCCATTGTGATAAAAAGCGCCGCAATTATCAAAATTGATTTGCGGCTGCAGCATTAATTAAAGTCATCTAATAAACTTGGTGTTGGTCAAATAATGAAGGATGTAAACAACACTTTTTATTGTATTCGAGCACACCACAAAGATATTTACAAGCAACCATTTTTCAGCCTTGAGATCAGTCAGAAAGAGGCGAAAACAATTTTGTTGGACAAACCCGCCATTGTTTTGCCCCGTTTGGCTCTAATTAAATGAAGTATGACAATTAATAACAGTACTTACAAATGATTTGCGGGCATTCAAAATATTCCACTTTATCTAGAGGCGTGTTTGAAATACATGGACCTTGCTGCTTTTGTTGAGAATTTATTCAAATGTGTGTCAGAGAATGTAAAAGTGAGATTTTGATTAGCTGTATTTGCCTCGTCAAGGAATGTACCCATCACAATTTACGGGCAATCACTAATTCTCTATCTTCTAGATCAATTTTTATTGCCCATCCCACTTTTTTAGATAGCATGCAATGTACACACTCACCTTATCAATCTGTTTTTATGATTAGACGGGAAACAATACCTAGAAAGTAATCATGCAGTTGCATTGGCATATGAAGTGATTTTCTTTAAATAGAAATACATACTTCAGTAGAAAGTAGACAATGACTTACCTTCTAGGGAGGGTGGAGAGATTGGTCCAATTTCGAGAAATTTGGGTCAGATTAATCGGTTTCCTCACAAATTATTGCACCAGTAGACTCTCGTCACTAGGTGATTGAGGACGTCCAGTTTTCTCTTGAATATCCTTCTTTGACATTTTTTAGTTCTAATTCGGCCCACTGTTGTCTCTTATAAAAGCCATCCATACCAGGCTTTGCTTTCTGTTCTCTTTTATCCTTTTCTGTATAACGACTCATAGATTCCTATTTGAGTACCGTGTCTATTTACATATAACCCAAACATAGTACTAGGACAAAATAATACTTATTGGACCGGCTTATATGTCCATATAGGACAGTGTTCTCGTCTGCCTGCGTCCCTGCGTCCTAGACGCATCATAGTGTCAAATCAACGTGCTTCCCAGGGACGCAACTTTTTTGACACAAAATTTTCATTATTATCCGATTACTTTTTTTTAAACAAGGATTTACCGCACTCCAAACTTTTCGTCAGGCAGATCCGCCATTGTTGTTTTGGTCTCGCGGTTCGAGAAAGTGATAACAACGGCAATAATTCCGGCGCAAAAAACGGCGGAGAAATTCTTTGAAAGATCGCAGAGGTAGGAAAACACGTGTGTTGAAGCGAACAATTCGAAAAAACAAAATAAACAAAAGAATACTCCTAGTAAGAAAAGGACTTTTCTGCCAAAATGGACTAAATTATATTCCTGGTTATGCTATGAGGAGGATGATAATAGATTGGACCTTGAGAAGGCATTACAACTGCGGCGGGACAGCAAACCACGAAGAACATATGGACTGAAAAATCTGAAGTGATAACTGCTTTGTATTACCAATTAACTGTGATGATTAAAACTGCATGAATATATGGATTTATATTATATATTTGTCGCCGATTTACAATTTCAACCCCGAAAACACCAAATTTTGGGGACCCATAGATCTCTGTTGGGACCCATAGATTTTTGAGCGTGCGAGTCCCCGGGACCCATCACTTTTCAGAGGTAAAATGAACACTGATAGGGTTGTGACCTGCAATGATTTGTAGGCAGTGCACGGGAAAGGGGGCTTATCTTGTAGGGACCAACAGAACCAATGGGAAACCAAATGGGCAGAAATTAGCACGCAGCCACATAATTTACAGTAAAAGTGTGCAAAATTTAGAGGATTTTCTCAATAAAATTATTTTTTGCAATACATCATACAAAACTCAATTCCAATGAAGTTGGGAAAGTGTGTTAATTGCAAATAAAAATTGATCCAAGTAAATTGCAAATTCTTTTCAACCCATATTTAAATGAATGCACAGCAAAGACAACATATTTATTGTCTTCACTCATAAACTTTATTGTTTTGGGAGAAAATCATCAACTCTGTAATTTGATGACAGCAACACGTGCCAAAATAGTTGGGACAGGTGTCAATAACTACTCAGAAAGTGGATGAATGGAAATCAACCAACTATTTGCAGGTGAACAGATGAATTAGCAACAGGTGAGAGTTGTTACTGGGTATAAAAAAGGGAGACCCGAACAAGCTAAGTCATTCACATGCAAGGATGGGGCGAGGTTCACCTCTTTGTGAACAACTGCGTGAGCAAATTGTTGAACAGTTTAAAAACAACATTCCTCAAAGTACAATTGCAAGGAATTTAGGGATATCATCATCTACAGTCCATAATATTGTGAAAAGGTTCAGGGAATCTGGAGAAATCACTGTGCGTAAACGGCATGGCCGTAAACCATTATTGAATGCCCGTGACCTCCGAGCCCTCAAGCGGTACTGCATTAAGAACCGACATCAATGTGTAAAGGACATCACCACATGGGCTCAGGAACACTTTGGAAAACCACTGTCAGTCAATACAGTTCGACGCTATATCCGTAAGTGTGGGTTAAAACTTTATGTTGCAAAGCGTAAGCCATTCATCAACAACATCCAGAAACGCCGCAGGGTTCTCTGGGCCCGAGCCCATCTAAAATGGACTGATACAAAGTGGAAAAGTGTTCTGTGGTCTGATGAGTCAGTTTTCCAAATTGTGTTTGGAAATTGTGGACGTCGTGTCCTCCGGTCCAAAGAAGAACAGAACCACCCAGACTGTTATGCACGCAAAGTGCAAAAGCCAGCATCTGTGATGGTATGGGGGTGCATGAGTGGCCAAGGAATGGGTAACCTGCACATCTGTGAAGGCACCATTAATGCAGAAAAGTACATTCAGGTTTTGGAACAAAGTATGTTGCCATCCAAACAGAATCTTTACCATGGGCGCCCTTGCTTCTTCCAGCAGGATAATGCCAAGCCACACACTGCACGTCTCACGACAGCGTGGCTTCGTAGTAAGAGGGTGCGGGTGCTTGACTGGCCTGCCTGCAGTCCTGACCTGTCTCCCATTGAAAATGTGTGGCGCATTATAAAGCGCAGAATAAGACAAAGGAGACCCCGGACTGTTGAACAGCTGAAGCTGTACATAAAGCAAGAATGGGAAAGGATTCCACTATCAACGATTCAACAACTAGTCTCCTCACTTCCTAAACGTTTATTGAGTGTTATTAAAAGGAAAGGTGATGTAACACAATGGTGAAGAAGCCCCTTTCCCAACTACTTTGGCACTTGTTGCAATTATAAAATTCTAAGTTTATCATTATTTGCTTATGGAAATAAAGTTTATGAGTTTGAACATGGATAATCTTGTCTTTGTGGTGTATTCATTTAAATATGGGTTAGAAAAGGTTTGCAAGTCATTCTATTCTAATTTTACTGACATTTTAAACTTTTTCCCAACTTCAATGGAATTGACTTTTGTACAAGTAAAAAAAAAAAATCGCCTGTCTCATTCTGCTGACCTTCAAGCTACAAGTGATAAAGGCCTCTGGTGTATCCATCCATCCATTATCTGCACCGCTTATCCTCAGGAGGGTTGCGGGGTGCTGGAGCCATTCCCAGCTATCTTTGGGCAGTGGGCAGGGGACACCCTGAACTGGTTGCCAGCCAGTCGCAGGGAACACGGAGACAGACTACTCACCCGCTCATTTGAACCGGCCGATTAACCTGACATGCATGTTTTTGGGAATGTGTGAGGAAACCGGAGTGCCCGGAGGAAACCCACGCAAGCACAAGGAGAACATGCAAACTCCACACAAGAAGGTTCGATCTCATGACCTCAGAACTGTGCTGCACACGCGCTAACCACTGCGCTGCCGTGCTGCCCGCCCCTGATGTAGATTAAAACAACATAAGACGATGGAAAAATGATCCATCAATGGAAGTTGTGAACAAGAGATCAAAACATGAATTGTATCAATAAATGGAGGGGATAGTTGATTTGTTTGGAATCAAAATGGATATGTTGTTTGTTTGTTAGCTCTCAAGATTGCAACAGCAATCACATATGAAGGATTCACTGATCATATAGGTTGGTGTACACTTATTCTTCTTTTTCTTTTAGTATAAGGTTATTCTAAACCTATTTTAGGGGGTTGGTTTATATTTGATGTAGGCTTATATGTACTGTAATAACTTAACCTAATAGGACACTTCTAGCTTGTATGCAAAGACTAGATTGTTGTTTTTTAGGGTGTATCCTTTGTGCTAAATTCCCTAGCAGAGCACAAGATTGGATTTTTTCCACCTACAGTTTTGTGCTCCAACTATTTAGCTGACCTTGTTCCCAACAGTCTTACCATCTTGTCCGCGTACCGACTATCTATTCGGCTTCATCACCGAGATGCTGTAATTTCCTTCGCCCGGCTTGATGTTTATTGTGAGGCTAAAATTGAAACTGGCCTGTAATGGAGCGAGACCCGCAACCCCGGGACCAATTCTCAATCTAAATGACTTGCTCCTTTTCAATGGCATCGACTGGAGAGCTCTTTGTGCAGCCTCGTACCTAATCAACCTCTGGTGTGACCCCCAGCTCTCAGGGGCTGCTGTCGGATTAATGATAAAATCGTTGGTTCAAACAATTATTCGCCCTGAAATGGCTGGCCATTTTATTCTGAAAATTAAAGAATGTGAAATTATTATATATTTTTTGTGCCATGTTGTAGCAGCTCCACTTATGGATGAACTCTGCCCTCAAAACTCTTGGATTTCAAATTAAAGAGTGATTTTACTTTACCTATTTTCTTTCTGTACCATTTTTCTTGCTTCACCCCACCATTCCCTCCACCCTCTTTGTGTTGTTGCAAATTACCTCCTGGGTGTCACAGTCGCACGGCCTTCAACATAGCGGCTGTCTGCTGATTTTCCATCTCAAAAATATGCCGACTTATTCATTATTACTATCTACTAGTCGCGCTTTTCTCTATTTTTCAAACTGTTTTTAACATTTTAAAGCTCAAGGGTATGAAATAACCTTTTGGATTATTATGCAGATATATTTTCAAACTTTTGGAGGCAGAAAAACGTGTTCGACCACAATTATCGCCTACAAATTACATGTAGAATGATGCAAAGACTATTTACTCAAGCACATTTTCGTTTGTCAGTTAGATAAGTATAGAAAGTCCCTTTGAATCGGGATGGATTTTGTAAGGCTTCTTGTTCTAAATTGTTTGTCCAGGAACACTCAGAGAAAAATGCCCGATGTAATTACCGAAAACAATAATGAACGGAAGTGCCTAGCTTAGATAATGACCAATGGTAATAGTGCATATTCAGTCATTTCAATATTAGTCTTTTCAAAAATCAATGATTTTTTTTCTACAATGACATACGATTTTTTTTTAAGTCACAAGTGGATCTGAGACAAATCTATACAAGAAACTGAGAAATTGTATCCTGATGGAAAGGTTTGCTCGATAGCTTTAGAAGAGCCATTTATGTAGCGTCTTTAGCAAATAATTCAACTATCTTCTCATTGTATCCTATTGGACTAGTCACTATTTTGAGTTAGCAATAATTCAATGTAAATCTGTCACCTTCATGATTTGTTAATCTATTTATGTCTATTGATTCACCGATTAACTCCGTGTGTGTAGAAATTCTCCTACCTTCCTGCCTACCATTGACCATTGCTTGGTATTTCTACCATTTAGCTTTGTCTAGCCCTCGAAGGATCAAGCAGTAGAGAGAAATGATTGACTCTCCGTTTCTAGTTATCACAATGTACAGCACCTTTTAAATATCAAATTAGTGTGACACAAATTGCTAATATGCAAACTTGAGCTCGTTTTGAGGGATACATTTTTTGAATTATCCTAAACTTTGGGTATTTTTTTTGGCCTCTTCACCAGCTTCACTGGCAACTCAAGTGATCGATTTCTAGGACTTGAACAGATATCCTTCGTTATCCACAAAATATCTTTACCGGGCGACAATATCGATCTAGAATTTTGGGATTTTGCTAGTGTCCGAATGTGTCACCAGCCCAGTCACTATAAGCAGGGTATAGAGTGCCGGGCCCTTCCTACGAAGAGTTTGTAGAAGTCTGAATTATTTTTTGTATTATTCCTTGTCACTGAAATATTACCAATATAAAGGGAGGAGTTTGGTTTTCTTAATTATTACCTGCACAGTTAGACTACGGTGCTACGTGACCTTACTATTCTACGTGACTACGTTACTGAGCAAGTTATCGCACATTTTGGAATAAGATGAATGAGTCTATGAGAAAGGGTGATTGTTTTTGCTAGCTTACTTTCATATGAAATATTGGATATACGTACAGTATGTTTAACGTGCAACAGTGCTGTGCAAATAAATGTTTTGGGTAATAATAGTTGTGCTCCCCATGCATTTGATATGCCCCCCTGAGACTGATGTCTGGTGACGCCCTGTGTGTCACAACATTTGTTTGAACTGGCAAGGATGTTTAAGGTGCAAATCATACAAAAAGAAAATTCACATCGTGCAAACTGAAAGATGAGAAAAAAAATGTGACGAGGATTCATTTGTACAACCATCCTGTCAAATAGCTTGAGAATTCGTAAATTAAAGACGATTTGTCGACTGCCTTAAATGCACAGTTCAAAATGCCGCAGAGCACTCGTGTCCTTCAAAAACTACTCGTTTGCTTTCTGTGTATTTCTTACCGTTGTCGCACTGGTTACCTTGATAACTCCCGTCTTAACTCCGCATCCTTAAGTAGCATGAGGTCACTCAGTGGTCCTCCCAGATGCCGGCAGCGTGGTCTGTCTTTACGAAGGCATTGATTTCTCGAAAAGAGACGATTTCACAGAATCACTAAGAAGCTTATAATAAGTCTTTCTCACCTTGGCTGCTTTCAGTCTAATGTCGTAGCTAGCCTATACTGACTTGTTGATGATGGAGCTTGAGAGTTGAAATTTCCATTCTTGAGTAGGGGAGGGATCTCCTCACCAAAAACCAAGTCAAAGATCTTTCAAAACTACAAAAAAATCTTTCAACTTTTCCCGCAACTTACACAACCAGAGTCCCACTTTTGAGCTGTCAGCAAATCGAGGACGATAAGTTGAGTTTACCGAAACAGCACACAAGTCAGTCAGGTGGTCAGGAAGTTTGACTCGATCCCTTCACACAAAACAGCCTTCAAAGCTTGGCTGATTAACATTCGGCGGACGCAGCAATTTGTTACTTCAATTGCTTGGAGAGGGCTGAGAGCCAAGCGGAATACAAGCTTGCATTCATTCGGAGGAAGCTGAATCTCCTGACAGGGGCTATGCAAGTGTGTTTCTGACTTTGAGAGTATGTGTATGTATGTGTATGAACAAAAAAGAAACTAACTGAAGTTCCTCCAAGCAAAAGATAAAAAGTCACACTTACCTGTATTTTGGAAAATAACAGAGTAAAGGTAACTCTTCACAATCCAGCTCTTATTCTGAATTATCTATTTATCAGGGACAAATAAACAAACAAACACCCAAACCAGCAAAGTGCCATGTTTACAACGTTTTTTTTTTCATCACACATTAGGGAAGACTTGAGCTAATTATATGAAAATAAATCAGGACTGTTTTTCAAGCTTTTGAAGCAACCCAAGTGTACAGAGCAAACATTTTAACATTGTGATCACAAAGAATGATAATTTTGCTTCCATAAACATAAAACAAGTCAAAAACATGAAAAAAGAAGAATTTGTAAATCAGCAGGTGCCTGTACCTGTAAGCAGCGCTTGAGTGGTAGGCACTCATATGCCATTTTCGTATTTTGGATTATTTTCCTTATTTGACTATATAGTTGTTATAACAGTTGTCCATTTCTTCTAATCACTAACTCTTCAGGCACCCATTATTGTCAGCAAAAAGGCAATAAAACACACAAAATAACAATAAAATGAGATGTGGTACCTTTAGAAAACGACTAGTACGGCACCGTTAAATTATAGTCTGGTTTTACCTGTCAGTTTTGGTCAATTCTTAACTGGTCCTTAATGAAAATGAGCCTTTTGCACTTTGGCAACTTTACATAATATATGGTAAATTTTCTAAATAGGTACATGAAAATGAGATTTAATCTTCAAAAGGAGGCCTAACGATTAGGCAACACGATGGTCTGTCTTTAGGAAGAACAGACAAACATTCGCTGAGACACCGTTCAAGCGTAATCAGTTGCGCAATTCGGACATTGTAACGCGGGCCACCCCCGACGTTTTCTTGACAGTTTCTCACCCGTTGCACCTTCCCAACTGGGACAAATATTTCCCTAATGAGAGTGTCGGTTGGGAAAGCCGTGGGGGAACGGAGCAAGGATTGACCTCTTTATTTGCCCGACAGTCAGTATTCACCCAACGAGGAACCGAGTCTCCCCTGGGAAAAGTGAAATTAGACTTAATTGATGTTTGGATGCAAAAGTGCTACATTTCGTTTGTCTGCATATTTTTAACTGGCATTAGTTCACTTGAGTGTGCGTGTGTGTGAGGGAGTTTGCGTATCGGAGGCCCCTTGGTTACACTGGCTGCACTGCCACTGTGACAGAAGCACATTGCGTTCCACATCAAGGGATGAGAAAGGGGCCTTTGGCAGCAACGGCGGGTTACAACTACACACAGAAGACACACTCGTACAGTACATGTGTGACAATCAACTGGCATTGAGGGTCTCAATAAAATTAAGATGGTCTGCTGTCCTAGAGTCAGTTTGTCACTTTCTTTTCTGTTTTGTAATAATTTTCAATGATGAAAACAGAATTAAAGCTTTGAGCAAAAACATAACGCCTAATATTAAGATCCTTGCAATAAGTTAAAGGGTGGAAAACTTTGTTGGCCTGGAGAGGGAAAGGCGCCACCAGGCTGAACTTGTCCAAGACACATCACAGAAAAATTGTGCCCCATCAACCCTATTGGTTAAGGGATCCAACCAACCAACCAACCAACCAACCAACCAACCAACCAACAAACCCGACCCCAACCCCAACCCCAACACCAACACCAACCAATCAAGTAAATCTAAGACTTAGTCAATTAGGGCCCATAAATAATGCTCTTAAAAGTCTTGATTATGACCTTAATAACAATTAGGATTAAACAATAACGTTAACAAACACAGTGGCCCCTCTAAATACAAGATTAATTTGTTCCTGGTTCGAGTTCAAATGACTGAATATGCACTATTACCATTCACATCCTTGCAACTGGAATGAATCTTACCCATATAAACAACCGAAAACCAAATAATGAGTTCCCTGACTCTCAGAATCATCCAATTTTACCCTATATAGCTAAACACATCTCACTGCTGATCACTAGAACACATTCAACATTCAACACACTTGTAAAATGGCGAAGACCAAAGAGCTGTCAAAGACACCAGAGACAAAAAATTGTACACCTCCAGAAGGCTGGAAAGGGCTACGGAGCAATTGCCGAGCAGCTTGGTAAAAAAGGTCCACTGTTGGAGCAATCATTACAAAATAGAAGAAGTTAAACATGACAGTCAATCTCAATCGGAGTGTAGCCCCATGCAAGATATCATCTCCTGGGGTCTCAATTATTCTAAGAAAGGTGAGGAATCAGCCCGGAACTACATGACAGTTGGTCAATCACCTGAAAAGAGCTGGGACAACCGTTTCCAAAGTGAATGTATGTCATGGTTGCCATGGCGCCCAATTGGCCCAGCTGCGGCTCGTTGAGAGATTGACTCTCTGTTTATATAAAGCTCAGCGCTCTCTTGCTTCACTGTCAGGCCCTCAAACGAACTTCTGCCCCACAAGACAGGGGTTCTGACTCGGTCCTGTTTTCCTGTAATATCTCCAGTCTGGTATTGTTCCCGTTTATTTTTGTACTGTTTAATTTCGGGTTCCAGTTTTGTTTCCGTTTTTTTTGTTTTTGTCCTGTTTGTTAGTTACTTCAGTTTTTGTTCCCGTCTAGTTTCTCCTGTTTATTTTCGTTATCCTGATTTGTTATCGATCTCGTCGTAATCTGGCTTACGGTCTTTCCACGCCAGACCGGCTACCTAACGTGCATGACTTCCCATTTCCTGTAAAATAAAGGCTTGTGTGAGAGCGTCATGTTATTGGGTATCTGTTCTGGTCCCTGACACTGTAGGTAATACACTAAGACGTCATGGTTTGAAATCATGCATGGCACGAAAGGTTCCTCTGCATAAACCAGCACATGTCAAGGCCCATCTTAAGTATGCATATGACCCTTTGGATAATAGAGAGGAGTCATGGAAGGAAGTTTTGTGGTCAGGTGAGACCAAAATATAACTTTTTGGTCATAATTCTACTAAGCGTGTTCAGAAGAAGAAGAAAGAAGAGTACAATCTGAGGAACACCATCCCTACTCTGAAGCATGGGGCTGGTAGCATTATGCTTTGGGAGGGTTTCGCTGCACATCGATAAGGACGAGTGTACTGCATTAAGAGAGGATGACCGGGGACATGTATTGTGAAATTTTGGGGAACAACCTCAATCCCCAGTCAGAGCATTGAAGATGGATCGTGGCTCGGTCTTCCAACACAACAACGACACGAAGCACACAGCCAGGAAAACCAAGGAGTGGCTCCGTAAGAAGCATATCAAAGTTCTAGCATGGCCCAGCCACTCTCCAGAGCTGAACCCAATTGAAAATCATTGGAGGGAGTTCAAACTCCGTGTTTCTCAGCGACAGCCCAGAAACCTGGTTGATCTAGAAAAGATCTGTTTGGAAGAGTGGGGCAAGATCCCTCCTGCAGTGTATGCGAACCTGGTGAAAGACTACAGGAAACGCTTGACCTCTGTAATAGCAAAAAAAGGCTACTGTACCAAATATTAACATTTGTTTTCTCAGGCGTTCAAATACCTAGTGGCAGCTATATCACACAAATAAATCGTTAAAGAAGCATGCATTGTGATTTCTGGATTTTTCTTTTTATCTCTCTCACAGTGGACATGCACCTACAATGAAAATTTCAGACCCCTCCATGATTTCTAAGTAATAACAAAATAACAGGGTGTTCAAAGCCTCTATGTTTATTGTTATCATATATATATATATATATATATATATATATATTTATATATATATATATATATATATATATATATATATATATATATATATATATATATATATATATATACATATATATATACTATATACATATATATATATATATATATATATATATATACATATATATATATACTATATACATATATACTATACTATATATACTACTTACTTTGTAAGAATGGCTAATTACTTATTAAAGATGGTTAATTATTTTTGGTGTGTCCGTCCCTGTCATATCAACCATCATAGAATTGAACGATAACATTTCTAATTATATAGAGACCAGATTCATAGAGTTACTGTACATTTTTCTTTGTGCTTATTAATGCTTGTTTTCGGTTGTACTAAACCCTACAGCGTTCTCTAGTGGTCAAATAATACACACTGTCTCTTTAATATGAGTAGTTAACTAAAATTCTTGCATTGCTAGTGTACTTTATATTGTTTCACCTGTTTAGCTTGGGTCAACATAACACTTTTGAGAAGGTATTCTTGAAACTTTTTAACCCGTTTTGTTTTCCAGCATGAATCACAAAAAACAAGCTTTATTTGTTAATTTCGGGCCCCCCACTTATCACATGGTTGAAGACAGGTCAGCTGTGGGTGGGCTGAGTAAAGGTCAGCTGGCTTAGCATGCAACCAGGAGGTCCGGGTGCTGTTTGTGTGTATGTGCTTGAGTCAGGCCTTTGAACACAGACTTACTTTCTCCTCCTGGAGCAGCATGGCTGGAGGGGTAGCCGCTGACTCAAACGAGTGCCCCGAACCTTGTTGTCGGAAACGCACACAAAAACACACGTTGATGAACTCACGCACCGACACACACTTGGCTTCCAGTCATCCCCCCGCAACAGCGCTGACCGTCACCGCGTTTGCCGTTGCCACGGTTTTCTCTCAGTGTTGTAATGGCAGCCTCGTTGACCTATGACAGCATCAGGAGTGTTTGCAGTTGATTTGTTGCCGCTCGACAGGATGATGCAGTACTGCCGGTAACCTGCCGGGAGGGGGTTTTGGGGTTTTTAAGGGTTATTTAGCTATCTTAGTTATTCATTATCCATTAAGGCCACTCGGTCGCTTGGAATGAACGGGTCGTATGGAAGAGGAACAGGGGCGATCAAATTCTAAAATACTGCAGTAATACTAAAATTCATTAATGGTGTAATCCCATGCCGCAGCAGAGCCCTCCACCATATGAAAGACTTTTCTCACCCTGGCCACCACGTATTTGACCTGTTGCCATCTGGTAGGCGCTAGTTTCTTATCCAATGCCATTAACATCCTACCCAAGTACGCAAAACTGTGAAAAAATATATATCTTGCGACATGTTTGGGAATTTTTGTGGCTGCTAAATGTTGTTGCACTGCTTTTCATTGCACTGTTGTTACAATGCACTATTTTTTCATTACACTACTACTAAAACTATTAAAACAGTTATTAAGAACTATGTTTTAAATAGTTTTTCCCTATTTATACTGACAGTATTTTCTCTTATTTTTCTCTTTGAAGTATTTATTATATGTTCACCTCGGAGTGCCATGAGTAATCTAGCATGTTTTTTCACAACGTTATTATGAATGACAAAAACGACAATTCAAATAAACAATGTCATTCAATTTGCAGCGATTTCTCACATCCTGGAAATCTTGAAACACAAAACCAAATATAAAAACCGACTTGTTCATGGTTCACGGATCCCTCAACCACCTGGGTCACCGGGGTGAAATAGGGATTGTTTTATTTAAATTTTTTTTTTGTACAAATTTGTTTTATACTGTGCTCAACATTCCTGGCAGGCCACATATGAACCATTTTATGACAGAGGCCCTGGGCCAATAAAAATGTGATCATGGGCCATAACTGGGCCCTGGGCTGGACTTTGGACATACCTGGCTTAGACGGTCAAAGGGTCGGGACCAAGATGAACTCCGGTTTTGTCCCAGGCACCCCTTATTTGTTATGCATAAATATATTCAACTCTTAATGTTGTTTTTCTCTATCTGGGTTAAAATACATTTTATATGAACATAACCGTCAATTGCAGTTACATCAATAAACATTATTCAGAGCGTTATTAAGGCAACAGTTTTAGGATCGTTAGCCAGAAATTATTTCAATCTGGCTTTCCATCGTCACATCCTTACCCAAGATTGAATGCCAAGCTGTATTGTTTTTTTACCGTCAGTGGGTCTGAGTCAGCCTGGCTCTCGTGGTGACGGAGACCGGAGACAGTGGCGTAGCGGCAGGTGCATGCTATTCACACACAAGCACACAAACTGAGAATACACACACGTGCACACATATAGCAGGCTCTCCTGGGCAGAGAAGGCTTCCATTATCATATCAAAGCGTCTCTCACAGACGTGGCAGCGCTTCAATTTAAGCAATTAATGCAGAGAGACTCTGTCACACAGCCCTGTGCTCCCTCAAGCACCCCCCCACCCATCACGACCCCTTCCTTCCCTCCCTCCGTCCTTCACAACAACACACAAACACACACTCATGGCTCTTTTCTGTGGCACTCAGTGACAAACAACCATCATCCATGTTCTCAAGGCCATCATGTTTTTTTCCCTGTCGCAAGATCTTTTTCTCTCATGCAATCTTTGCCTTGGAATAGTTTTGGATGTGTTGGGTTTGCTCAATTTCAGTAATTTGTGAACAAAAGACTTGGAGTGAAGACATAGCTCAGACATTCTTTGGATTCACTCAAAAATGACAAAATACATAAAAAACAGAACATAACATTTTCACAGAATGGCTGGAAATGTGCACCAGGCAACAGTGACGTGCAGTCGGGGGAGGTAGATGAGGTTCAGCCTCACCTGTCATCGTGTAAATATAAAATGCAATGTATAATAAATGGTTATATTTTTTCAGGATTCATTTTTTTCCCCATTTAACTTCAATATATTTGGATTGTTGTTGCTTATAACAGTAACGTGAAGTCATGATGTACATCAAACATATATTAAACTGTTATAAATGGCTTTCTTTTGCATGACATTTGATATATATCGTGATAGATGAAACATGATGAAAAATTACAAAGAAAAAGGCACAATTAAAAAAAATCACGTTAAAAATGACAGATACATTATTAAAATATAAACATGGAAATACATAATGTTTTGTGAAAGTATATATTTTTATGAAGGACTCTTCCACATGGGGGTGATAGTGGCGAGAAAACAAAATGTTATTTTTTTAAAACTTTGTTTTCAGCAGACCGGATTAAGAAGCCTGATGGGTTGTATGCAGCGCACGGGCTATAGTTTACCCACCTCTGCTAGATTTAAAATAAAGAAATAATAAAATTCTTGACCTATGAGTTTTTAAAAAAAATAATTTCAAAATACATTAACTATCAAGTAAATGTGCATGATAGTTCATGTATTTTAAAATAATTGTTATTCAAATTAACATTGTTTAATTTTAATTACTGAAGTATTTTTTACGACTGGGATGCACTAGAAATACATACATGTGCCTTTAACAATCCCGAACAAAAGCAATATGCTTCATGCGTGTGCGGGATGTGCCAATTATCCTTTTTAAAAAAATTACATTTCTGTTGCTATTCCCTTCACACTGTATTGTTTTGGAGTGTCTTTACAAGTTTTTCTTTTTTATTCTGCAACACCCTTTTACAGGACACAGCTGCTTGAAATGAATCCAGCAAAGGGAAGAATCCTCTGCCAAGATGCCGTCTCTCTCTGTTGTTGCACTTCTGTTTTTCTGTCAGGTCGGAGGAGGCGGGGTTGGCGGTGATGACCTATGAATAGGCAATGATGGGAAGGGCCACAGTGAGACTGTATTAAGGATTCTGGAAACCTCAGCTCCATTTGTCTTTTCCTGATGCAAACAAGCTCATACGTGAAATGCTGATTAGGCACTAAAAATTGTCATAGGGAAGTGTGTAAACTATCATTTAAAAATTGCACTAATTAAAAAAATCTTGGTTGAGAAATGAGAATTTATTTTACATGAGCCTCAACCAGAGGGAGCTGACATAATTGTCTGCCGTCTTGTTGCTTTAGGTGTCCAAAAACCCTAAAGCCTCCCGATAGGTTTGACAATAAAATGAGAAGGACAATGATGCTTTTTGGTTGGTTTTATTCTCCATTGTTTTTTTTTTCTTGTGCTTCTGACACTCATTTTCAGTTTCAGTCGTTTTGAATTGAAGTCTATGCGCTGCTTCTTTTGAATGAAAGTATCGATAGTTAAGAATCCTCTTTTATGAAACAAGGGCCATGCAACGAGAAAACAAATAAATGGATCGCTTGACTTGTTGTTAGCTTGCTAATACTATCACAAATTCAATTTTTTGGGGCAGAGGTGTGCGTCAAATCAGAATCTTAGTCTCACTATCGCTCTCTTCCATGTGGCAAGATAATTGCATGCCTCACTCTGCATCTGCAGAAGCTCAGCACAGTAATGCGTAACACACTGATCGTATTAATAATATTCATAGTATTGTTACATTTCCATGATGACAGGTGAGGCACAGCCTAATCTGCCTCCCCTGACTAAATGTCACAGGTATGGAGCATCATTTTAAGTGCACTGTATAATAAAATACAATACAATACAATACAATACAATGCAATGCAATATAAAACAAAATTATATAATACAAGGGCGTAGTTTTGTCCTTGACATTGGTGAGGAAATGACATTTTTTTAAGTGATCACATAAAACTGGTGGGGACAAAACAACGATTGATCGATATTGATGGGGATGTGTCCACTCTTTCCATGCCAAAACTATGCCCTTGATGTAATATATAGCGTGCTTTTTCAAGAAGGGGGCAGTGTGATTTGTATCTGATATATTTAAGGGTGGTTTTTTTTGTTTTTTTACCAAATTCAGTCCTCTTTTTACTGACCGAAATGAAAATTATAAATGGAAATATCCCGCTTTCTACCTTTTTAAATTCATCAGTCTTTATGTTAGATGACCTTCTGGCATGTGGCCCTCGTATCCCGTCTTCTCGTTCTCTCTGACCTGCACTGGAGGCGCCATTGTGCTGTAGATGAAGAGGTTTTGTCTGGAAGAAAATGGACACCCTTGCGTCTGTTGGTGGCTAGGACTTCCTGTGAAATTTGGATCTTTGGTACAGCCTTGCCAGTCCTGTTCCGGGTCATGCCGTCATTGACCAATCAAAGCCACCGTTTGGAAATGGAAGATGTGCTTGTGGCAGGGAGAAAGGTGGAAGGTTTAATAAACACCAAGACTACGTGTCACTCTAAATGGCTTTTCCTGGTGAGGTCACAGTGTGCCAATATTGACTGGCGACTGTGAGTGTGTGTGTGTTTAAGCCTTCTTATCATCTCAGGAGAGCAAAAAGAAAGGCAATGATCAGAGCTGATCCTCTTGGTCTATCTCAAGCTTTCCTGCAGTAATTGAATTCTTCCCTTCTTCTATTGTTGTCGGCTTTGCCGCGAGGTGACCGGACAGTCCGATTATTTCAAATGATATTTTCTTGTGTAACAACCCTGAAACTGGTTGCAGATAAATTGTAAGAAATGTCAACAAGTAATGTGTTTGAGACGTCCTGAGACAATCAAACACTAAATTCCCGATTGAAGGTAAATGGTGTATTATTAAGCATATCCCAGTGGTAAAAACAACTCATACATTAAAAAAGTGATTTGAATAATAAGCAAAAACACACTACCAATGTGCATTTTTAAAAAATACTCGTAGGTCAAAATAACGTGTATTTATTTTGCATAACATGAGTCTCACCTAGAGATTGTCCGCCATTTTGCTCCTACGGGTACCTCTAAAAAACAAAAATGTTCCAGAAAGCTGAGCAAAAAAACGTGAAGAAAATAGTGCTGTTTTGTCACTTTACGTATCCGTGGTTTGTATTCTTCCTTGTGGTTTGTAGCACTCATTTTAGGTTGCTTAACCCTATAGAGGGACATCTAGCGGTCAAATGCACCATTAAAGATGCATTACAACTAACATGGAAGCTAGCATTATAGCAAAACAAAACTATAAATATTCTTCCTTTGTACCATTTGTCTAATAAAACAGTGGCAAACAAAAGTATATCATTACTACTGTATACTGTATACATTTGAACTTTTCCCAATTTTTAAAATTGTAATAATAAAACAAATATTCAAATCTGCAGAATTAGGTCCAGGAGTTTTATTTTGCAGTGAATTCTTAAAAAGCTTTATCAGTCATTATCAGTTATTAAATAATTAAATATACTATGCAACCTCTCGAGCAGATAATTGGTGAACAAACAAAAACAAATCTATTGCCACCTACTGACATGGCTGGATGTTAGTTATTTGGCTGATCACTGGAAGAAAACAAATATTTTTGTTTGTTTGTTTGTTTGGGGCTTTCTATTTAGGCATAGCAAAGAGATGAGAAAAAAACAGCATCAATCATTACTTAACAAAAGGAAACAATAAAGTAAAAAAGCTGTATATTAAGATAATACAATACTTAAACATGAGCCCAAAGGGAGTAGGCTAAAGTCAAAGCTTTTAAGTGCTTACCCTTGTTCCACTTTTATTCCTTGCAGGGAAGAAAGATTCAAAATCAAGAAAACTGAACGCCACAAAGGAAAATTAAAAACAAAAAAACTTGACTTGACTATGAAGATAAATAAAGTTAAGTCTATCTTACTTTTGGTAGAGTTAGGCGACTTCCTCCTCCGTGGTAAAAAGTGGACCATACACCATGTGTATACAGTACACACAAACTAGGGAGTAGAAGCCGGATTTCTTCTTCGGGGTGGATGGTGGGTGACCTCTCACAGCGCCACGCGGCGGAAAGAAGTACTACAGCACTTTCCTTTACTCGGAAAAAGGTGCACACAAAACAAAATCTAACTTACAACAATGTTCGGATATTTTTTGCCATCCCGAAAAAAATGTTAGTATCTACCGTTTTGCATAAGTCGAATGTTCGTAAGTAGGGGAGCCTCTGTAATATAATAATATAATACAGTAATGTACTAATTGACTTGTATAACATATACTACCCAAAGTAACCTTAGACGCAGTAATCTTAGTTGATTTATCCAAATTACATTAAGTATATGATTTTTTGTGTGTAAATCTATTGAACAAAAACATGCTTTTTTGCAAGGACAAAATTGGGCAATTTCCTGCGGCACACTAGACAAGGTCTCATAGCACACTGGTTGTAAACCAATGTGTTACAAAAACATGCAACCTGTTTAAACAAACGTTTGACCTAAAGAGTAAAATCTTAAAACATAATCATATGTATATTACAAAGAAATCCCTACTATACTATAGCAGAATCATCATGAAAAGGCTAATTCCTTCGTGCTGGCTGAGTAGACAGTGCCAAATACTATGAATCACAATACCACTGTAATAGTTACTGTGTGTGTGTGAGTGCGTGTGTGCATGACTGTTATTAATCAGTTATCAGGGCAGTTTATTTGCTGAGTGACAAGTTGCAATTTCCCGCCAATTGAAGGGCTCTTTGTCAGGTGGGAATTAGGCTGAGAGCGCCTGACAAAACACTTCACCTCCGTGCTACCTTCCCTTGCTTCTAATTCCTCGCTCCGATTTTCACTTTTTTTTACCATGCACCCTGCACCCTCACACTGCTGCCCCCTATTTTTCCCTCACTGTTCTATATGTAGTTTGACTCTCATCAACACTGTCAGCCTCAGAGGGGGTAAAAATGGCGGACTGTATAATTAATCACACGGCTTGGTCTAATTAGAAATGTACACTGGTTGTTCCTCCTGCCACGCCAAGTGACGCACAACGCACCCACCGCATCCTCTGGGGCCTAATAGCGGCTGACGGCGTTTTTAACAGCAAATGGTCGGTCCCCAAAGAGGCCCGCTCTTGCCTTGATGAATCTGATGAATGTGACAATAATTAGCGAAGACAGATGAGAGGTAAATTACCTCTGACAGTATAATGCTATCCTGTCTGTCCTCTACCAGAGGCCAAAGAAGGGAACGTTTGCCTAGAGGACAGTAAGCGTGAGTAAAACTCTGATTTTGATTGACGCGCAACACAGAGATTTTGTCATTTTGGGTCTTAGCAGATGGTTCGAATGTTATTAATAAGTTTTACGGTTTTTGATATTGGACATCCACACAGGAGATTGCATAGGATGCTAGTGCTTCATTTGGACTCTTATTGCATGCAGTTGTTTGTTGTTTTGACCATTACATCAGTGTCAGTATCAGAAAATTATGTTACTTAGGTCTGATCTGCTTTTGTAACCTTTTAATAAAAAAAGAGTGGTCAGGGAGGGCCTCAGAACAGGCATGGAATTTCCTTATCTGGCACCTTGTCTCTATTTCCTCCTTGCATGTTCAAAATCCATTGATGTATTCTCTCCCTATTTTGAGTATCTACTAAAGTTCAACCTTAACATCATTAACAGTATGAGTGCTAAAATTCAGGATGAAATCACAGTTAATGAACTACTGTATTTTTAACACTATAAGTCACACCCCAGTAAAGGCACACCCCAAAAATTATTTTGTGATACATTTTTCATATAAATAGCACACTGGACCATAAGGCGCATGGATTTAAAACTACAGTCAGAGCTAAGATAGCAAAAAATACATAAACACATTTAAAGTAAAACAATTTATTTCATAGAACATACATTCACATGATGACATCTGGTTTAACCACTCAAGTAAATTTTAGCAACAAACAATCAACATGTTAACCACAAGAGGGCAATTGAAGACCACTCAATATTTTTCTTAAATGCAGAACAGTTACTGAATGCAGTATCATTTAACAACAATTCAAACACGAGTAGGAAATTTTCTATATTGTTACGAATATTTTTTGTCATGATTACTCATTGCCCTCGCCTGTGCCCGCTCGTTTGGCGCCAGCTGTTGCTTGTTGCCTGATTAATTCCTCTTCTATTTATACCCAGTACGCCAGTCTCTCCGTGTTGGTACATCAGCGAACCTCTGCATACGCAAGGCAAGCACTTTGACTCTGGCTCCCGTCGATCCAGTTTTCACCCGCATACCACTCGTCTGTTCCTGATTCCCCGTTTGGCTCCGGCTATCTACCCGTTTTTGACCACCGACCCCGCTCTGATCTCCCGCTCCGGCTTTCGACACGTTTCTCCCGTTTGACCATGCTACGATCTCCCACTCCGGGAGATCCACTTCCGCATTCCGCTCACACCCTGATCCCGTGAGCGGCTTCCTTCCCTCGTCCAGTGAGCACCGGATCGCTGGCATTTGTTTTCCTCTGTAACTCAATAGACTAGTGAGTAAACGCTATGTATCTGGGTCCTCCTCTTGTTCTGGAACTGACAGTTTTCTATATTTTTTTTTTCCATTAATAAAAATCTACATTTAAGTAATTATAATATGTTTCATACTTATGCACGATTATTGTTTGAATTAACAACAAAATAATAATTGCAGTGAGCGTTCAAAAGTTGTCGTCTGAATCTCTGTCGATGTTCTGTGGCTTTCTTTTGTTTCCTTTTAAAAACTAGCATGTTTATCACATAAGGGCACTTTAATACCACTTTGTTTCTCAAAGGCAGAACAGATACACTACAGTTTACAGTATCATTTAACTGTAACTATGCATTTCGAATTTTATCCGCCCTATTTTACAGTATAATGAAGCACACTTTTCCACCCAATTCGGGGTTTTTAGGTGCGCCTCATTGCCCAGAAAATATGGTAACACAAAGAAATTCACAAAATGTTGCTCAATTGCTCCAAGAATAGGGATTTTTACATAGAAATATTGATGACTACACACTGACATAGACTTTGTTTTGTGTCAAGCCTGCGAATCTCAAGTAATTATTGCCCTCCAACCAAAGGAAGCTCAAGAACCAATGAGGGAGAATAGTCAGAGAGGCTAGCAGGGAGAAATGTTAATTGTTTTCGTCAGAGGCAGTGTGGAGCTATCTGCGTAATAAACTTAATTAGCGAGGCAAAAAAGAAAGAGAGAGAGACAGGAGGATGATGAAGTGCAGAGGTAGAGATTCGATGAAGATATACTAAGGCTAATCTTGGAGAAAAAATAAATTGGGCCTCACTCCTTTCTTTTGGTGATAGGTTAACTGAAAACCTGATTATCAAGGTGGGTTTTGTTTAAATTTCAGGCAAGGATTTATCTGTGGATAACTGGGATTTTGTCAGAAATACGGTTTAAAAATTTTGAGTTAGTGGGCATGTTCAAAGACATTTTCTGTAATGAAACTCACACTTTTGATCAGAGGTTGGACTATTTGGCAGACTTGACTGCATTGTGTACTCCAGGGCTTTGTTCAGTATACAGTATACTACTGTATTCATTAAATCCTAACAAAGGGTTGCAGAGGGTGTATTAAAAAAAGTAATAAATTCATAATAAATAATGTATAATGCGTGTCTGTCTGTGTCTGTCTGTCTGTCTTGATTCTATATATACAGATATATATATATATATATATATATATATATATATATATATCACTTGAAACTTTTTCTTTTTCACTGAAAACAAGCATGATGTTTTATTCCAGAAACTAGAATCGCCAAAAATAGCGGCCTTTTCCTTTACATCTATCATTAGCGTTGTGCAGAAATTTTGGGTTATCATTTTAAACCCTTTAACCGTATCATTATGTAATCAAAGGGAAAATATTACGGGTGATTTAAGATGGCTGGGATGGGCTCCAGCCCCCCCGCGACCCTGATGAGGATAAGCGGTACGGCTGATGAGATGAGATGAGATGAGATTTAAATGGACATTGTGTCTTATTTAGTGCCTCCTTGTGGTAGAAAATCTTTCTTCATTAGAAAAAAATTATGTCGATTTGTACCCGTAGGTTAGCAAATTTGTCTGCGAAACATAAGGCTAACTTTGAGGAAACTGACACGATTGTCTGCCATCTTGCTGCTAAGGATACGTCAAAAAACTTGTAAAAGGAAGGGCACAAAGATTAAAAGAAAGATCGTGTGATTTGGTCACTTTGACGGTCTGGACTCCGTTATACAGTGTCATGGAGTTGTTTAAAAATATTCACTGTCCATTTAAGTATGTTTTCTGCATATACGCTTTTTAGTTTGATTTATTGTCCCAAGAAATACAGTATTGTATTGCCTTTCAGAGACATTCTTAAAACCGAGAAATTGTTTCTTTTTCCAATTCCAATGGTGCAAAAAAAAACAGTATTACGAGATGATATTGGTTTGATCAGATATCCATTCACCGTTGTAAAAAAGAAAGTACTCTTTTCAATCAAAGTATTACAATATCAGTGGAATGGAAAGATAATAAAGAAAAATATAGTAGTTTCGGAGTTAGATAAAGACATGCTGCATGTGTGATCACTGTAGCGTTATAAGTGAGAGTTGCCCGAAAATGTTTGTTTTTTTCTTTTCACCAAAGAGCTTGGGCGTTTCAAATTTACAGCCTATATCAAGACTTTTTTGGGGGGAGGAAAGCATCCCATTCTCCAAAAGACTGTGCTGTGCTCCTTTACAACGTGTCTGAGCTAAATGTATGTTTTGTATATCCATCCCGTTTGCATTTGTTTGCGTTTGGCTGCCATGGTGTCCGATCTGGGTGCGTTTGATTTGGTTGTCAGGCGGTGCTTTCGAACTGATGTGCAGTTAGAAACAATCGCCCGGGATACGTGATAGCTTATCAAAGTCTGAGCAGCCGCTTTCCTGAAATACACAAACACACACAACTGTTAGCACCCACAAAGTCACTTTTGCGTGGGTGTGTGTTACAAATCATCAAGCGCTCCCCGTTTGGAAGGACTTTCTGACGTCTCGCTTGGCATCAAGGGATACGGCTGTCACCTGACAATGCTGCCACCATGGAGATAACCTTCAGGGTGACAGGCAAGACAAAGACACACGTACACACATGCACATATGGAGCCACGCTTGCACGCATCAGTGAGCAAACGCACACACAAGACTTCACCTGCTGAGTTAAACACAGTGGAATGATAATTAGCACTAATCAATATGTTGATTAATAGCGCATCCGTATGTTGCAACAGGAATCCCACTCAGAAAGCATTACCCCACCCAAGTTGGATGGAGGCTATATCTCCCCCAGGGCAAAAGACGATGACATAAATGTTCAAATCCGTAAGCAGTATTAGTGTCAATACCCACTTGTACCCATTGCAAATCCAGAGCGGCTCTGCGTCTTTTGAGGGAAAAGGTCAATTTTGTTTTTCGGATAAACTGTATTTACATGTGGCATGTGCAATTGTCAAGATTACCACCAAACGTATTGTGCAAGATATGCAATTGTAATAGCGAACATTTTAAGGGATGTTGTGTAATATTTGAACACTAAATGTCGCTGTATTGAGTTGTATGCGGGTCAGCAACGTGCGGCTCTAGAGCCACTCGTGGCTCTTTACCGTAACTCTAGTGGCTCACTGGAGTTTATTCAATCTTTATTCTATATTCAATGACTTTTATGTATGAATACCCTTTTTTATTGATTTAAAAAAGGTTTAAACACGGCTTTGATTTGTTGTTGGTTGCAGGGTGGATCAAGACATCTATATACTGTATATTTTTGGTTTGTGGGTCCCTCTTGCACGTGTGCGGCACTGTTCTGAGGTCATGGGTTCAAATCCAGCTACCGGACTTCCTGTGCGGAGTTTGTATGTTCTCCCCGTGCTTGCGTCGGTTTCCTCCGGGCACTCCGGTTTCCTCCCACATTCCAAAAACATGCATTTCAGGTGAATTGACCGGTCCAAATTGTCCCTAGGTGTGGATGAGCGAGCGAGTTGTCTGTCCCTGTGTGCCCTGCGACTGGCTGGCAACCAGTTCAGGGTGTCCTCTGCCCACTGCCCGAAGATAGCTGGGATGGGCTCCTGCACCCCCACGACCCTACTGAGGATAAGCGGTGCAGATAATGGATGGATGGGTCCCTTATGGCTCGTTGAAAATTTTGGGTTACCAACCCCTACTGTAGTGGAACCAAAAATGAGTTCAACAAAGAACAATACATCCATCCATCCATTACTTGCACCACTTATATCCTCAATAGGGTCGTGGGGGTGTTGGAGGCCATCTCAGCTGTCCTCGGGCAGTGGGCAAGGGACACCCTTAACTGATGGTTGCTAGCCAGTCCCTGGGCACACAGAAACAGACAACTCACTTGCTCATTCACACCTAGGAACAATTTAAACCTGCCAATTAACCTGTCTTGCATGTTTTTGGAATGTGGGAGGAAACCGGAGCGACCGGAGGAAACCCACGCAAGCACGAGGAGAGCTGGATTTGATCCCAAGACTTTAGAACAGTTCCACGGACGCGCAAACCACTGAGCCGCTGTACCGGCCAAGATCAAAAACCTTTTTTTTTTCATTATTATTATTTAACATCCCATTAATACAAAGAAATTGGCTTGAAACAATACATAATTATTAATTTTCAAGGGAACAATAAACGCTTCAGATTTACGCACTGAGGCGGCAGTAGCTCAGGAGGTAGAGTGCTCGTCTTGGGACCAAGAGGTCACAGGTTTGACTCTGAGTTAAATGTCGAAGTGTCTTTAGGCAAGACACTGAACCTCTAATGCCCCCGATAAGCTGGTAGGCGCCTTGCTATCGGTGTGTGAGTTCCTGTGAATGGGGAAGTGCAAAGCTCATTGTAAAGTGACGTGAAAAGCACTTTATAAATACATTTTACCAGAAAATACAATGTAAGTACTTTGTAGTTGAGGATGTATAAATAAATATGTGCCAAACCAGTGACAAATTAAAACTAAATACATTCAATTTTAGCTAAACAAACGGTGCAAAACCAATTGTTTTATTTACATTTACCATGAAATCTGGGTTAAACGAAAAAAGAAGTGAGAGTTGAGAAGTTCTTAAGAGGGTCAGTGTGGATTAGTTGACCACTGGATGTCACTGCATGGTATAATTCATCCTAACAGAGTGCTATAAAGGACAAGGAAGAATACAAACTACAGAGACTGAAAGTCACCAAAAGTGCACCATTTTAATCATTCGTTTGCCAGCCTTTTTGAGGTTTTAGGGTTACTGTAGAAACAAGATGTCAGTTTCTTTTAGGTATCCAAAATAAATACACATTTATCCATCTACTGGTGTTTTAGAAAATGCATGTCTTTAAGATAGTTCATGTATTTTTGCCCATTATTGAAAATATATATATATTTTCAAATGAATAAGGTTTTTTTAAACCACTAGGATGCGACAAATAATACACAATATATATGTTTCAAGAAATAATCTTTTCAAAGAAAATAAGTAAAATAATGTAATTATATGGATACAAACAAATACAAATGTTCCAGACCAGTGAGAAAGTATTTGCATTGAACCAATTGAAGTTCAGCTAAACAAGGTGAGCAAAACCACTGGTTTATTTTCACACCTTATAGAATTATCAATAGACAATTCTTTTAATATTTACAGTTTCTCTAACAACCCAGGACTCAAACTGCTTCAACAATTCCAAATAATTTTGTGTGTGCTGGTTTGAATAGTACCTCATTGATGGTTTCTTAACAACTCCCGGCCATATGTCGCTGCCGCTCCCCTGTTAAAATGACTAAACCAGGTGCTAATGCCAGTGATTAATGCCTTGTGAATTTTGAGATTAACGTCTGTTTAAATTTTAAATGTGCTATTCTTTAGCTAATAGCCCCACACTGTGAAAATCGTGGCCCGAGGGCTACCGGTCATCCTTCCGGGGGGGATTTGAGAAGGCCCAACGAGTTTCTGCTGTGCAGCACTGTCATGTAAACGCTTGCCAACGATCATCTCCCGCATACGACACGTTGCTTTTGTTTTACTTTCCCGCCCGTTGCGTTCGAGTGTGTGAGTCAGTGACGGACTTGGTTGAGTCTGATTCATTAAGTAGGCACTGTCGGTATTGCTCGCAGCATTTCCTGTTCTGTAAGGCTCAGATGGTGTTAGCGGGGATCGCTGTGGCTTTAGCACCTGCTGTCACCACTACAACAGCTTTAGTGTGATTAGGATTATTTCTTGTAATGTTTATCAAGAGCATTAACTGGCCCTAGTTGAGTAAATGATTGTTAGAAAATAATTAGTAGTATCCGTCAATTAAATAGATATGCATTATGGTCTTTGAATTACTATTGAAAACCAGCCCTAAGGAGAAACAATGGTTTCGTCAAATGAGTGGATATTTGATTTCATCATCAACTCCCAAACAAGACAATGGGATAAGCATAATATAACTAATGGATGATTAATTTATTTCCTAAATATTGATATATTAGAATAGAATGTAATTGAATTGTTGTTATTGTCATTGATAACAACATAGTGAACATTTTTTGGATCAAGATTAGACATGGCACTACAGGAAACACAAGATAAATGTATTATAAGACCAAAAAGAGAAAATGGAAAAGAAAATCAGATAATAGAATTTCAGGATAAATAGAGAAACATCATGGTATAGATGTAAGTGCAATTTCTTTCGTAATAATAGTTTAATGTAAAAGTGTGATAGCATTTAGCATTTATTGATCTGGTTTCAGTTGAAGTCTTGCAGTAATTTTTTCCATAGTGTACATTTGCTTTATTTTGTCTCTTCATTGTTATATGTCAAGAGGTTGTGGTTTCAACCAGGAAACTGTGATCAGCTCCTTTGCTACCAGAAGCATTACCCTTAGTGCATATTTGTAATGACCAGTCAATAACTCTTCTGGTTGAATTCCCAATACATAGGTCACTGGGTCCAACCGCAACTCCCAACCAACAATTAATTTCATTTCTGTCTGAATATTTCTCCAGAAATGTAATATCACAGGTCAGTTCCAGAAAATATGCGTGAAATCTCCTACCCTCCCACAGTTCCGCCAACATAAGTTGGATGTATTCTTATATTTTGAAGTTATAGAGGGTGTATAGAAGAATCACATTTTTACTTTCCATTCAAACTCCCTCCATGCCGGACTGATGGTTATTTTGGGTCCCTCTTTCAAAGTTTTCTCCCAATCGTTGTCTTTTATCACAACATTAGCTTCTAGTTCCCATTTTTCCTTAACCTCCATCCCAACATTACTGAGATCTATTTGCAGAGCTTTATACAATTTTGAGATAACTCCCTTTATAGCTTCTCCATTTGAGTATCTATCTATCTATCTATCTATCTATCTATCTATCTATCTATCTATCTATCTATCTATCTATCTATCTATCTATCTATCTATCTATCTATCTATCTATCTATCTATCTATCTATCTATCTATGTATCTATCTATCTATCTATCTATCTACCTATCTATCTATCTATCTATCTATCTATCTATCTATCTATCTATCTATCTATCTATCTATCTATCTATCTATCTATCTATCTATCTATCTATCTATCTATCTATCTATCTATCTATCTATCTATCTATCTATCTATCTATCTATCTATCTATCTATCTATCTATCTATCTATCTATCTATCTATCTATCTATCTATCTATCTATCTATCTATCTATCTATCTATCTACATTAATCATTTTTGTGACCATTTTTAAAATCCAACATCTGTAACCCCAGGTCTGTTTTTTTTGCTATTTTTGTCGCCCTATTCGCGGACCTTGATATTTTAATTCATTTTGTATTGGCGACCATGTTTAAATAAAGCGACATTTCTTAATATGCATGTCATGACCAGATTGGAGACAGGACCCACTTGCGTTGCGTTTCTCACAAGTTTTATTGGAAGAACAAGAAAGGGTTGCGCCCACGATCCTGTGGTTGCTGGACGCGGGAAGCAGGTCGCTCTGAACTTGGAAGTGGATCTTCCGTGACGAGTAATGGTGGTGTCGGGAATGGAAAAACAGGTCAGTAGCCGGGACAGGAGAGCAAAAACGTGGTCGGGGTCGGAAGCGAGTCGTAAGTCAGGAAAGGAGAGAAGACGTGGTCATGGACAAAAAGAGGTCGAAAGCCAGGACGGGAGAGTAGACGTAGTCAGGATCAAAAACAGGTCGAAGCCGGGGGACAGACAGGAGCAAAAAACAAGTGGGGGGACAGACAGGAGCAAAAAATAAGTGGGAGGCAGGGTCGAAAAAGGCTTGCCTAGTTATAACTGAGGTTCGCAGACAGACTGACAACAGGAGACAGATAGGAGTGGATTTAAATAGGGAAAGAGAACCAATCAGAGTCCGAGGCAGTTGGCGCCAAAGGAGCGGGCACAGGTGATGCATATCGGTAATCATGACAAAGGATACTTTCTAAATACAGCATATCTTGAATACAATATATATTTTTAAAATTATCTTATTTTCTTGCAACTGCTCTTAATTACACTTTACAGTTGCGTTGTATACTACAACATATTTTTTGTTATGACTTTGTGTGTTTAAAAAAAAATTGCTCCGAGCTGTAATATTATAACAATAGATGTCACCGTATTGTGTAGTGCAACCGAAAAATAAGTGCGACAAAGCACGAGGAAGAATAGAATAAACAGAGACTCAATAACCAAAAAGGACAGTTTTTTGCCCAGACTTTCACATGGTTTATGTTTTTTGGTGGTACCCTTAGCAGGAAGATGACGGACAATCATGCCAGCTCTCTCTACGCAAGCCTCATGTTATGTAAATAAAAACAAATTTCTTGACCCATGACAATTTAAAAAAAAAAATGCATGTTTATACGCTAGTCCATGTATTTGTGCTTGTTATTAAAATCAATATTTTTCTATGTTTTTTTTTTTTTTTTACTTCTATGAGGCCCTAAATGATACACAATGTCAATTTAACTAACTCAGGGAATAACTTTTGTCCCCATTTTTTCCTGCTTGATTAAAAAAAAACATTAACAAAACAATGTTTAATTTCTGCAAATATGAGTGACTAGTTTTTCGTCTCAATAAATAATTATTTAAAAAAAAAAACACTTGTTGGCACTTGTTTTGAGGGTGGAGTAGTGCAGGAGGTCCATCACCACCTAGTGTCTACGTGTACATACAAAGAGCATTTTAGCAGTGGGATGCAGAGCAGCTTTGCATCTGTGCATGACTGTTGTCAGTATTCAGGCCTTTTGTAAACGTTTTTGAAAAGAAACTGTCAAGCTTACAGAAGAGACAAGCAGCACACTTTGTTTTGTTTTGTTTTCCTGCCTCTGAAGTTTTTAGGCCTGAAAGGGAGAGCACATGACGAGGCAAAGCGTGGAAGAGGTGAGGAGTGGAGGGAGAGAGGAGCAGAGGTAACATGTAATTTACTGTTTGGCTCAATTGTACTGTACACGGCTTTAGATATGCTAATGATATTCTTTGTCAGGCTGCAGAGATAGCCATCAATCACTTGTCAATTGGTCTTTTGCAAAAGAAAAAAACAGCAGAATTATGCCCTTCATTGAGTGTCACTTCCTTGCCTTCTCTACTACCTCACAGAATTGGGGGAGATGTGGAAAGCCTGGCGAACAGAGTTTTGGGGATCGGGAGCACCGGTCAAATCGAGAATCGTATTAAAGATAGGAATACTTTTTCTTCCAAATTCTTCACAGCAATTCTTTTCACTGAAAGATGTTTAACATCCTTGCATTTTTTTAGCAATGCATTGAAAAGGACATAAAACCAACTTCTTGATTGAAACCGTGGGTACGCAACATGGCTGCCTCTGTCTGGAGAGAATGTGCCGTCGTGCACATATTCAGATAAGCTAACGGGCCTATTACTGCCAATTCATTTAGCTCGTTAGCTGAAGCTTGCAGCATGATGACATTCATTAAATATAATTAGCACACAATTAAGGTGTCGCACTCCCACTCTATGGATCAGAATGTTAGAAAACATTTTAAATCGTCCTTTGTGAGACGTTTCTATGTGCAGGACATGCTTTATGAATTTTACTTGACATGATGGTTTCATATTAACTGGCAAGGCTCAGACTGGCTGGGCGCTATGCTGGTTTTTTTTATTGGATGGAGTTGACTCAGTTTGTTAAGTTTTTCATTCTGAACATATTGCTCTGTCTTGTCGTCAATTCAAATGACACAATAGAGTGGGGCAGGCGAAAAGATGAATGGATGGATGGATGGATCCAAAATTCTAGTCCTCAAGGAACAACAGTCTTGCATGTTTTGGATATTTTATTCCTCCACCACACTTGAAACAAATAACTAGTATTATTTCCAGGCTTCTTTTGTGGTTTTTGATAAGTGATCCTTTGGAAAGTGAAAATTCTTTAAACATATATGACCGTGGCCTTCAAATACCAAATGTCTTATGCTCAGGTATCTAATGGAAAATATAAATTGATACCTCAGACAAATTGTTAAACTCTACTACTGTGCTATGAAAAGACACAATATAGATATATAGATTTTACATTTAGGCAGTATAGATAAATCAATGGATAAGGTAGACCCGGTATATAGATTGATGTAATGATAGATCGATGGATCCATAGATAGGTATAGATAGATACTTAGATATAGATGGGAATAGATGTACACCTGGGGTCGTGAACTTATGGCTCATGTGTCATATATGGCTGTTTTCAGGAGTACATATGACTCGGAAATAAAATCTTAATCATTTAGAGCTCATATATAGCGTTCCAATTTTGATGAATGTGGAGTTTAGTACCTGTATAGCTGACGTAACACTATAAAGAAGAATGTTTCGGTCCATTATGTAAAGAGCATTCTCCTTACTACAATTTACAGTCAAGGTGTCACACCAACAGATTCTGTTTTGGCCATATGTTGCTAAGGAATCCTTTACATGGAAGATCATTAAACAATGTATGTTCACTGATGAGACACTCCACAGAAAAACTGTAAACAACCAGAAACACCAGCCAAGCACACAGAGCAATTTGATTGGGTTTTCGGTAGGAGTGGGCACAGCTATGCAAACAGCACACTTCTCTCCACACCAAAGGTAAATACGTCAGTATCCTTGTTTGCAGTATTTTGTGACATTTTTTTACAAAATAACTCAAATGAGCCTCAAAGATCTTGAGTAATTGTGGGAGGAAGTCATGTTTAAAGTGATATATTTGTCGATATGGGACACAGGCGCTGGCATTATTCTTATTTCATAAATCTGATCAATTCATCTAACGTCACACAATGAAATAAAATGCGCTGAAAATTAGATTTTGTCTGGGGAGTGGGTTTGGCAGTTTTGCTGAAATTTCGCTAAAAAATATGATATGGCTCTCTCAGATAAATAAATAAAAATATTTTGCTCTTTAGACCAAAATGGTTCCAGACCCCTGATAAAGGTAGGCGGACAGAAAAAATATTTTTATTTTTAACTGGAGATTCTGTATCCAGTGTCTAAAAAAATATGTTTAAGGTTATCTTTTCATTGTACTATGTTCTTCCATTACTGTTCGTGTGACCTTAATCTTTCCACAAAAACCTCTTGCACATGTAGAATGCAATACTGCACGCAGCCGAATATGGACTCACAACTGCACACTAACGCGACACAAAGAGTATCCTCTTTATTCTCCCTATCACACTCACCCACCCACAGATCCAAACGCAGACAGGCATTATTGATTTGACCGTCTCCAAGATGCTGAAAGTGTGTCTTTTTGTTTGTGTGTACTGGTGTGTGCGCGTGTACATATTTGTGTAAAAGGATTAGGGCCCTCACTGAGCTTTTGATACCATCAGCCATCAGGCACCCAAGTCCACTTCGTGCTTTCCCGGCTGCCACATTGTCTATTCTGCTCCGCAATGTGAAAAATGTTGAATATCAACAATGGCTTTCAGTGGTGTATTGTTGAGTTTTTGTATGAACTAATCTTGCCTCAGTGAAAGAGACCTAGGGCTTGGACAAAACGTCTAGAGCCACAGCATTCCTAGCTGGCTCTCCCCTTGAACACTGAGCAGAAAGCTGCGCCGCAGCTCGTCAGGCAGGCAGGCAGGCAGGCGGGTAGGTCGGCCTGGGGTACTCCTGTGCTGGCAAGGCAAACATGACGGACACTAGGAATAATGAGAAAAAGGCACAGAATAGACAGAGCACAGAATGACCGTTGGCTCACGTAAGTTAAGGATATTCACGCTTCCTTTAGGAAAAATTCTTGCAAAAGTAGTCTAGAAAGACTTTTTCATCCCAGCATCAGAGCAAAAGACACGTCTTCATTTGTCTGCTTCGGAATGCTGCCGAGGAAGGAGCTGACATCCAATCAGAGAACAGGATTGGGGGCCTTGTCAGAAGAAGCCGAATGACATCACTGAAAGGTAAAACTGCCAAAACCCCTTGCTCGGCTTTTATTGTCCTAATGCACCATATTTTTGACTCTTTAGGCTCTAGTTATATGCATGTGCATGCAAAAGCAGTTGCATGTATGCAAAATGTACATTGCCACTTTGTTTCGAATCAAGCATCTGCTGCATAATCTAATGACACTCCTGCAGCAGGAAAAAGGCAATGATGTTAATCCGGCTTTGTGTCGAAAGCTATCAGGGGTGTCAGGTCTCTAGTGTACCGTGCGGACAACATGGAGGGTAATCATGTTCAATTAGCTAGGACAAATATTATTTGGACTTCTGCCTTATGTGCGAAGGCTAATTTGTATATTCACTTGTGTTTATAAGACGAAGTGATGATATGGAGCTCCGTAGAGTAAGTCATTGTATATATAAATATATTACTTACAATTACGTATGTTTATGCACAATTTATTCCCAACGGTATGGCGAAGTGAGTTTGTGATCTGTTTGAGGTCAGTGCCACAGGAAGCTGGAATTGAGTGATGTTTGACTTAACCCTTAACCCTCTCAACACACACTCTCACAAGCGCACGCAGGCACCATAATCGGCGGCCCCTGGTGATTTGTCCTCTCAGCTTGAAGCCCTGTCATTCCTCTCTGCTCTCTTTGCTCACAATTACAGCTCTGAAGTGAACAGGAAAATCTGCCTCAATCTAGCAATTAGCCCTAAGGCCACTAGCTTTGTGTCTGTGTGTTTGTGCTCTCTGTTCTCCCTCTTGTCTGGATGACCCGTTTGTATTTTTCTGTTTGTTTTTTGCCTTTCAAGTTGGATGTACGGAGAGGTTCTCTAGCTTTAGCTTTTTTATTACATTCAGGAAGATTCCAAATATCATCTATTCTGAAAATCACTTCTTAGATATTTCATGCCTTTGCAAGAAATATTACGACAACAGTGGCAGCTATTGATAGGAAATGTTTTTATTAGGCTGGCAATGGATGATCTAAAAGGAAAATGAGCAACTATAATTGCTAAAGTAAAATCTGTTAAGTTGATTCAGCTCCATTGTTTGGATGTGGTGTGAAGTTAAAATACTTAAAATACTTCTAGTGTCTCCTTGTGGTAAAAATCTTCATTTGTTAAAACAAAACAATATTGATTTGAGTAATAATGGAAAATACATGAACTATCATATAAATGTGCAGTAGGTCGAGAAACAGTAATTATTTCACATAGCATGAGGCATGATTTTCTGTCATTTTACTGCTAGGGGTACCCCCAAAGACCAAAAAAACCTTGTCAAAGGCTGGACAGAAAAAAAAGCAGAAATATAGAGCTGTTTGGTCACTTTGAATCTCCGTTGTTTGTATTCTTTTGCTTTGTGGCACTTGTTTTTGATCTCACTACACAGTACAACAACATAAAGAGGTCAAATAATACACAGTGTGTCTTTTACTATGGTGTGAAATCACGGCATCAGAATCATTTTTATATCATGTGATAATAAAGAGATGCATTTTTGCTGTGCTGTACCTGAAATACAGTAATACAATTTGGAGCTTTTGCTATAAATCCACATTTAAAAGAAATATATTAGTTATATTCTTTACATACATGTTGTGCAACGTGATAGGTAAAACAAAGACCTGAGGTGAGTTTTTATCACAATAAAAGAGATAACAAATAAAACAGAATATTCTGGGCTTGTGGACACATGCCAATGCTGTGATGGTTTACCAAGTGAGCTTTCAAAATGTCTGACGACCGTTTATATACCTCAGGGGCATAACATGGCAGCCTACGACAAAAACAAAACATAAGTCTGTAGAAAGACACCAGCGCTACCACGAAATGGTTAAAATGATGATTTGATGATTAAAAAAGGATGAAAAGGATATAACTGGTACGGTATATAACACTGTATATGTAGTCTAACTATTCAAAACAACCAAAACAAAAAAACTCCAAATAGAGTACATTGGTTTAATTTTGAGATTATTGAGATGAAGTGTTTGAGGACTATGTTAGGAGTGACAAGATTGGATAGACTGAGAAATGAAATTGTGAGAGACAGAACTGGAGTAGTCTTGGAACTGAGCAAGCGTGTTAATAAGAGAGTACTCGGTTGGTTTGGACACATGGAGAGGATGGATGAGGAGCGAATTTTGAAGAGGATCTACAGAGTCAATGGAAGGAGACCAAGAGGAAGGCCGCAATTGACATGGATGGATGGTGTTATGAGTGCACTGCAGGAAAGAGGTCTAAATAAAACGGGAGCTAGAGCTCTTGTTGGTGATAGAAAGGAGTGGAGATGTGTTGTGAAAAGATAGTGGGATTGTGGATGTGTTCTTAAGGATGGGCTGGGCACCCGTATGATGCGGCAGGGGTAAACGAGTGAAAGCTGTCGGGCCCTGCTGTTGAACAAAAGAGTGTGTTGTGTCACCCTGACCCGAGTGATATGGCCGTTTTCTGGTGTCCCTTTTCATCTGGAGGGACGAAAGCATGACTAACTTGGGTGCCGAGGTGCCTTACTTGTTTGGGTGTTTGGGCGATTGGGTTGGCCATGGTCCAAAAATGTTTGTGTGTTTTTTTTTTGCTATTTATTTCCCTTTTATTTTCTTTGTATTTGTATGTGTGTGTCTTGCTGTCGGTCACCCCTCTTGAGGGATATGACCAAGGTAGATAGATAGATAGATAGATAGATAGATAGATAGATAGATAGATAGATAGATAGATAGATAGATAGATAGATAGATAGATAGATAGATAGATAGATAGATAGATAGATAGATAGATAGATAGATAGATAGATAGATAGATAGATAGATAGATAGATAGATAGATAGATAGATAGATAGATAGATAGATAGATAGATAGATAGATAGATAGATAGATAGATAGATAGATAGTGTCACGAAACGAGGTGGAATGGAAAGGGGTGACCGGACCAGAACGGAAGCAGGAGGCAGGAAGGGAGAACTCAAATGCGTTGACGATCCATAGGTTTTATTTAACAAAATAATAGTTGTCCATAACTCTGGGACATGACAAAACAAACAAGTTTCTTCCAACTCAACTAAACAAGACAAGGCATAACAGACGGAAAATGTTTAAACCTAAAACAGGACAAGGCATAACAGACCTGGGATTGTGTAGATATGTATAATGAGCCAGCACCCGCAAAGCCCAGAATCCAGCCTTAAATAGCAGACACAATTAGTTGAACTGCTTCAGCTGTTGCCCAGAGGGCGGGGCAGACTGGTCACCAAGGCGACCATGACAGATAGATAAGTTTAATTCCGTCTGTTAACATATTCTGAAATGCAATGAGTTGCAGTACATGACTCTGTAATAATATGAGTCCATAATAATATCAACCCATTACAATGCCCCTCTAAATCTGAGATTAATCCATTCCTGGATCGAGCTCGTAACTAGAATTTTTCGCATATGAAGCAAATTTTCCCCATTTCAAATAACTGAAAACCAATTAATTAGTTTCAGGTCACCAACAAATCATCCAAGTGAACCCTAAATATCTATAAACCATATAATTATAAACATTCAACTGTGAGAAGAAATATCAAAGGAGAATTTTTAGGTACCTCGTGATTCATGGGGTACAATTATGAAACCATTACTGAGCCTTTTTTGTATATGTTTTCCCTCACTAAGATTAAAACTTCTGGTTTGTAATTGAACATAAAAATACAGTGATAAGAAGAATAATATATTCATGAATTAAAATGTGAGTTTATTATGAGCACCTACCATGGAGAAAGTCGGCGGTTGCAAACTTTGAGTTTTAAATGTGTGTGGGTTTTCTGAATGATACACCGGCAGCTGCTTTACTTTTTAGTCACCACTTTATTTGCACATGATGCTAAGGTTACATGAATTGTGATGGGCTTGTAGCCTTGGAGCTTTTTTTCAGTGGTGATGTCATGGGTGGCAATTTTTTTCCCCAAAAAATGCCCGTCTCTATGCAATTAAACCCTTGCCACACGATATGCCTTTCTTCAGAAATTAGTAAAGCGAAGCACTGCGTCAAATCTGCCGCGGCTTTGGTATCCGCACTTGCTGCTTTCTGATGCCGTACCACAGAGTGTATGCCAGTCAATTTTGAGCACTTGGCCCTGGAATAGTAACACATGGACATTCTTGTGACTTGTATTCTCTTGCGTATGTCGGGGAAGGTTTTTGCTCAAAAGACATCTCGGATTTCAATTTTTTTCCACAGAGTGTACCTCCAATGTGAAGGGGATACTGTATATGTCTTTGTTGCGTCTTCTTTGTGGAATTTTACTTTCTTATGTGTTTACACTGATGTGCAAATCTTTGACCAAAGTTTGCATGCTGTAAATTTGATCTTTGACAATTAAAGCTGAAGCCAACATAATCAATTCGGAACACAGATATACAAACTTGTGCAAAGCCCCTCTACAAAACTTGGAATCAAGTGTGGGGGGGAAACAAGTGGTGCCTTGGGTGAGGCGAGGATTTTAAATGCCATGATGACGGCCGTATTTGAAAAAGGGTCCATAAAAGATGTGCTATCATGAAGAGGACCTGAATGAGAAAATGCTCATAGGAATTAGTCATCTGAAAAATGTCACCACAAGTGCAGCAATCCAAATGCGGAATGAAGGGTGAGGAGAGTTTGTCATCAGATTAGGAGGAGGGATGATTTTGGTGGCCTGAGGGGGGGCGGCAGGCCTGGCTGGGCAGCAACAGAGACGCTTAGTGCCGCCTGGCTTGCTCCTAAAGACTCGTCCTCCTTTCCGTGCCCTCCTCATCTCCCCTAGCCCGTCTTGGGACGACTTCAGCAGCTTTGTGCCCTTCTCTTGCATCTCTCCTTCTTTTGTCCTTCACCCCCTTCACCCTCAAGTTGCTTCTGCTCACTGTTTTTTCCCCACTCTTTCCATCCATTTCACACACTTTTTGAGTGTATCGCCTCTGGGCTGTTACAGATGCTCATCAGTGAGCTTAGAGGTTGGGGGGGGGGGTTGTGGCGGTAAGAGGGAATGGATAATGTGTGGGGTGGGTGCAAAAAAAGCTCTGTGACCGTTCAGAGTGGGTGCTTCTGAAAGGAAGCCGGACAGCATCTTAATGCAGCAAGTGGAGAGACGGACGCAAGCAGACAGAATGGAGTCAGCCCTTTATTCGCGTCCTTTAGGTGATGCCTGCTTTGGCCAAAATAAAGCCCGTCTTACATCTCGTGGCCCTCCATGGTTGCCCGATGTTTCATCAAATGCATTAAGATGGATGGGGGCGTAGAAGCAGCAGGGGCAAACATAGCTGAGAGACAGAAAAGTTTGCTGAGTGCATGCGAGACAGGATCTCTTTTTAGTGCTTCGTACATTTGTGGCGCAAGGTTTTGTGTCCAGTGAATTTGTTAGCATTCCCATTACAAATTTGGAAAGTAACATAGATGTATTACAGCCCTGGGTGTAGAGGGCATTTTTTAAATTTTAGGTTGAAGGTATGAAGTGTATTAAAATTGTGAAGTTAATGTATAAAACTTGTGTTATGTATGCATGTTTTGTACATTATCTTTGTAAGTTAAATATTACCTTTTGCTTTTATTTAGTAAAATTGTAAAAAACGGTTTAAAATCGTAGTTCTTACACCCCTAGATTTTAGAACTGGTCTAATGGGCACCAACCCTCTAATAAGCAATTTTGTTGCCTAGGACAATACAAAAGCACAGTTAAGGAACACAGATTATTGCAGGAATGATGGTCTTGATTCTGACAGGGTTCAATACACAGGAAGTCAGTAGTGAGCTATAATAATGGTCCAAGAGCAGGCGAGGGGTCGGTGGTTCAGCAAACTCAATAAGCTAAGGTGGCAGTCCAAGAGGTCGTCAGGCGGTAATCGTGATCCTGAAAGGAAGCAACGGTTTAGTACAATGGAATAACAAATAAAAGAGACACAATAATGGAATGAAAAATAGTGCAATATCATTGAGTGGTGACAAAATTATATAATAAGCCTTATAAATTATATGAACCCTCATTTTACTTTTAATTGGCTATTTATTTTTCCCACTCATGTGCGCTTGTTCAGGGTGGTGATGGCCCTGGAGAATAAACTCTCCCTGAATTCTTTAGTTCTTTTTTTAAGGGACATACTCTGCTGTGGTATTGCACGCCGGCTATGTCCTCCAGACTGGGCCGAGAGCTGCCAATGATTGTGTTCTAAGCATACAAGACCAGAATGACAGAATTGTCAGTTATCTGATGAATGATTATTGGAGTATATCACTATCATATTCTATTATATTTGATTTAATAAGAAACATCACACACGTGAGACTTGAAATTAAGGTATCAAAATGGTCAGAATAGAATATGGTACGCAAATGTCACTCTACCTCAAAGCCATTACAACATTACTGTCAACATTCATGATTCAAAGTCAACACAACAAACATTTGAGTTCATCTATATTTTCCATTTCATCCTTAGAAAAGGTTTTTTCATTCGGCAGAAATAGAAAAACAGAGTGATGCCGGAACACTGTTTTTCTGCTGCCAACAGACCTCCCGTGTATTTGCATATTAGTGGAAGCATGGCCGTACGCATTAGCAAACAAAGAGGTTATGAAAGATGAGAGAGCGGATGGGGCTTTTGCACAACAATAGACCGGCGAGGCTTAAACTGATCCGCGGCACACCTACGACAGCAGCCAAATGCAGACTCGGAACATACGTCCACCTGAAAGGAAGCAAATGTTCGCTAATATCCAAATCCATCTGCTCCTCTCCAAAGTCCGATGGAGGCCGTTTGCCGGGGAACGCTCTGGCAGTTCACAAGTGCCAAGACATCCAAGCCGATTCGCCGTTACACATGGACCGCACGCATGTGCAAAGTTTGACAACACAGCTTAGCTACCCCAGAAAATTGCACTTTGTGACATGAATGTCTGAAATATGTTTGTGTGTGGTGACAGCGGTCAGTTGTGAGGAATTTTCTTGCAGTTGGGGAGGATGATCGTGGGATGCAGGGAGGAAATGCGACGGAAAGAGGATTACAGTAACATGGAGACAAAGAACAACAATAGTTTGTCACATTTTGTCAGAGAGGATTTCATGGAAAAGCTGATTTACAATATGCCACCAGCAAACAGCGATCGCTTCTGCAGGATTTATTTCTAAATCAGTTCGAGAATTTGCAATAATGTCATCGCAAGCATACTCAGGCACATTCGTCGCCTGTGTTTCGTTAATAACCGAGAGCAATTCAGATATGTTCAGCAGTATAGTTCAAGTGATCAATTTCCACCTGTATTTGTAAGTAATTGCTATGTATTATTTTTATAATCCAAAAAACATTGGTCATTTTTTTAAATTTCAATTTTGCCGAAAATATCTGGAGCTTTCAGACACATTTGGAGTGGGGTTAAGAACGACATGATGAATTGAAATGAATGAAATGATTTAATGTTTCAGTCATCTTCGCCCTAGGGAATGGAACGATATAGGCTCCCTAATTGACACCGGGTCAACCGTCTCGCTATGTACACACACACACTTGCACTGTTTGACACGGCTTCAGCTGTCTTTCTTTCTTCCATCAAACACACATTACAATCCCTCTGGTCGGCATGCGGACCCGGCCCGCCCGGGCAAAACAAAGGCCCATGCTGTCTTACTTTCGTGACGGATGTGCACGATTCCCAAATTTAGGGCTGATTTTACAAGAGTCAGCCCATTCCCAGGCTGGGCTGTTGCTCAACAGCTTTCTATCACACGTCTATAAAATGCCTCAAATGACACATTCTTGGAGAGTAAAACAAAATGAAAAATAGAATGGGCTTGAATTTGAACTAACAGAAAATAAAAATTCCTGGACGGTTGTTTGCTTCTCTGTTTTAATCCTCACTACTGGTGCGCATGCATTAAGCATTCAAAATATTTTTTTATATTTCATTGTGGAGAATATCCATCTTGTTAAAATCTTGAAATTTTAAAATAACCTCTGAATGCACTTGTGTCACACTTGTCCTTGAGCATATAATTAGAGACTGGGTCGAACTACTTTAATAGTTCTTTAATAATAACATAAAGTGCTTTGTCATTCAAGGGGAGAAAAACATCACCATTTCACCGGATGATGGCGGTAGCTCTTTGGCCACGCTGCTCTTGGCTTTCTGGGCGCATTTTGCCCACCACAATTCCGACATGGCGACTGTAAATAAAAAAGGAAAGTTGACTGTGAGGGCCACCGCTCCAAGACACGTAGAAATTGGAGTATTTATTCACCGAATTCCGAAAAAACTCTCTGCCTAATTTGACAAAAGACGGTGGCTGCGATTCAACTGAAAATGCTAAAAAGGTGAGTTATGAGATTGTGAGGGTAATCTCCAAAAACTGCAAACCTTTCACAGAGGGGGAATTTATTAAATAGACTTTAAAGAATGCCAAGCTAAATAGTCGGCCCGCACACATTTTCAGCCTCCCAAATATGGCCCGCTTTGTGAAAAGTTTGGACACCCCTGGCATACAGCATTGCATAAAACATATTTATAAAAATCTGATGATTATGTACTAATGCTGGTCGGATTGTACTCTCTGGAAAATTTTATTTTGAACAACTATAGTTGCATTTGATGACATTTGTGATAAACATTTATGATGTAATGAGAAAATAAACCTTTTTTTTCTATCTCGGAAACATTTAAAACGTAAAGTTATTCATCACATTTGTTACAGCTTGTATTTTAGTAGTTTGTTAAGATGATGCACCACCCAAATGGAAAATTAAAACAATATAGAGTACCTAACTGGGGTCCTCTACAGCAGTGTTTTTCAACCAGTGTGCCTTTGACTATGTCTTGTCTGTTGCAGGAAATTATCCAATTGCAAAAAAGAAAATCATTATTTAATTTTTATGCTCTGTTACAATTATCAGCTGCGTAACGATAACATTCATCCATATCAGCAAGTGGCAGCAGATTGCTTTAATGAGGAAGTATGGTAAATTCAATGACTAATTTTGTTTTATGAAGCTGTTAAAGATTGCACCGCATGATTATAGAATTTATCAACAAAAGTCAAAATCTTGCAAATATTTGGCCGTTTACGGGCATACACCCTGAGAACGCCAGATCTCAGGAAGTTAAGCAGAGTCGAGCCTGGTTAGTACTTGAATGGGAAACCACTTAGGAAAACCAGGTACCGTATTTTCCCCACTATAAGGCGCACCTAAAAGCCTTTATTTTTTTCAAAAGCTGACCATGCGCCTTATAATACAGTGCGCCTTATTTATGGATCAATATTAAGTCACAAAGTCTTCCAACTAACTTGCAGCCGCCGACTAGATTTTCCCCCGAACGCCAAGTCCGCGGTGTATGCTGGGATTTATTTACCGGCGTTTCATTGGCTGACCAATGTGTCAATCATCATTTGAATCGATCACTATTGGCTAAAGATATTCGGAGGTCAAGGGGCGGATCCTTTTTATCATTTACAGGCTGGCATAGGCTTAAGCTGCAAAACAAAGCCTGCAATTGGCCGAAAAAGATGTGTCAATCATCAGTTGAATCGATCACTATTGGCTAAAGTTATTCGTAGGTCAAGGGGCGAAAGCCTGCAATTGGCCGAAAAAGATGAATATGTATAACACGTGGTTGACGGCATACAGAAAGCATTTTTTACTTTTCTGTATTTGTAAATATTTTATTCTCCTGGATTTACTAAACTCACGGATATGAGAGGACCATGGCTGCACATTATTATTGAACACAACTTCGGTGAGCTACTCTGGCTATATATTTTCCCTGTATCTTGTTTCAGACTGAACTCGATGTTTCTGTGATAAGCGGTGCAGATAATGGATGGGATGGAGTGTCTATTTTTAAACTAAACTCAATTCCAAGTGTTTATTGTCATATGCACAGTAAAGTTGCGAGCGAAAAAGAAAATAGAAACTAAGGAATGGTTGGCATTTCTTAAATCCCAAGACTTTAACCTTCCGAATGATGGTACAATGCCTTTGAGTGACATCGTACAGACACCACATCCGCAGGTGTTTTCAACACGTATTTGCGTCTTTGCAAGCTTTGGGAATGTTAAGGGGGTAATAAGTTTGACTGAACTATCTGACTGTTTTGTCGACGTTCCCATTGTAGCCCCTTATAATCCGGTGCGTCTTATGTATGTCAAATATAGGACCAAAAACTATTTTTTCGGGGTGCGCCCTATAACCCGGTGCACCTTATAGTGTGGAAAATAAGGTACTCTAAATCAGTCATCTGGTGCACGCTTTGCTGGGACAGCATTGACTTTACTTTTCTATAAAACACTAGAATCTAGTCTCTCTACCGGGGTGCCCGGATAGACAAGGACAACTGAGGCGCCCGCGGACCTGTTCTGAAAAAAGCTTAAGCGGGCTGGGTAATTGAAATTTTCTAGTAAAAAATGTTAGTGCTTGACTGAGTCCATGTAACCCTACTTCCAATAATTAATCTTGGTAATAACATAGTAACAACATAGAATTAACATGGCAAGTTGTTGTTTTAGAAATGCATATCCTTTGCGTTAATCAATAACAAAAATCCGCTCTCAGCTTGAAAAAGGTTGGAGGCCCCTGCACTAGATAGTATAGTTTGCTTGAGGAGTCTTAATCTGTGCTACTCGATGGGCACCTCTCTCTCCTTCCCCCACTACTTCCTATAATCAGCTGATCAGCAATTTCTTAAGAATCCAGACAAATATCCTTATTTCAAGTGTGGGAGAGGAGAGAAACATAATCACGATGGATTTATGACCCTTGAAGAATACATGTGTTTATGGTTTGTCATAAACTTGGTAACATTACATAACTTTACATGTCTGTGTGCCTTGAAAACAGTATCTGCATCTTGCTTTATGATTTATTATTCCAACATTTAGATGGTTTTGTAAAAAAAAAAAAGAAACAATTTCCAGTAGTCCCTTGTTTTTTGTGAAGGATGAGTCCCGCGATAGTATAACCTGTGATGTATAGACATTTATCAATTTATTAGATATTAGTAACATATAATGCATATGACTGTAAAAAAATAACAACTATCGAACTACAAATAAAAACGCGGAATTGTGACTAAAAGAATAGTCTTTTGTATATACAATAGTCCAAACAAACTCAAGGGCTTCTCCTTTTGATGTTCGAAAGCAATTTAGAGAGCAGCATCTAGCATCAGGAATCCTCGAATTGAAACCGGTCTCTGTGAATAATAAGCTGGGATCGGAAAGATACAGGCACTGCACGGGTGGCTTAAGATGGTTGTTCCATAGCTTAGCTGTGGCCGTAGGCCGGGCCTGCAGCCTCGCTAATACTTTCTCTACCAGCGCCGCCTCAGTTTCTTTGCGGACCCGATAACAATCCATGGAGCACCCGGTGGTGATCAGCATTTCTTTGTAAACTTCCTTCTTTCCTCAGAGTCTGATTTAATTGATGAATTTCTTTTCAATGTGATAAGCCGCTCAAATACTAGCTGTAGCCATGCTTCACAGTTTATTTTGGTGGAAACATTGACTGGTGTGCCTGCCCCTCTGTTTGATTGACAGCATACACGAGCCTATCACAGTCGTGCACACATACAGTCACACCCACCCAAACAATCACACATACAGCCCTCCACAACCAGCCACTGTGATAGCATTTGCTGTGTGCGATCTGCTTCGGAACACAATGCAAACCGGATGGATTAATGTCTACTTAATTTAGGCCCATGTGCAGCTCTCCCGCATACATCTTCAGTCCTCTCATTTACAGCACGTTGAAAAAAATGCCTATTGACTTGTAGTCAGATGCCAACGGAGACGATGGCATCAGCGGCATAAGAGAAAGCGCGCTGATTCCCCACCGGCTGCATTGTCGCCAAACGTCTCGTATCTCTATGGACTGTAAATGATTTAATTTGAGCACCAGATGTGGCGTTTAGACGATCGTTGAGGGGAGGCGGGCGTAGGAAGAGCGAGGGAGGTTTGCAGAATGAGGAAATGACGGGAAGGAGAGCGGGACAAAAAAATAGCTTGGCAAAGTGACAACAGACAGCATCACCGGCACTTGACAGAGCTTTCAAACACCGTGATTTTCCCCGTGTGTGTGTGTGTGTGTTATGTGTGTATCATGACAGCTGAATGAAAATCAATCTGCTTCTGCATCTGGTGTGCTTCGAGTGTGAGGGCACACAGATGGGCCTCCCTCGCCACCGCCTCGGCTGGCAGGCGACCAACTCAGGTCTTTTCGGCTTCTTCATTCCCTTTACTATTCGTCCTCTTGATTCTCCTCCCCAGTCTTCTGCTAATCAGATGGCGGGCTGTTAAGTGGCGCTCTTTTCCTGCGCAGGCATCTCAAAGTCATTTGGGCAGCAGATGTTTGGGCCCTCCGAAGCCGCAATCTGGGCTCTAATCACCCTCATTGACAGCTCGGAGGGCCCCCGTTGTAGCACTGAATGGCAAAATTAAGCATTTTTTTCCCGATAACGTCGGTAATTGGCTAAATCGTTCCTAAGCCCGGAGATCAGGCTTGTAATCTGTGTTCTGACGCAACGGATCACAAGATCTGCTGCGTGCTTGGCGTCGCATCCTCCTTGCTCCTAATTCTCGTCCCGGATGCGCCTCCGAATGTTTGATGGTTGATGATTTTGCCAACAGATTAGCAAATACTAATCATGGCGGCTGCCGGCAGTTTGTGTCTCTGTCAGGCGTCCTCACGATCCCCGATGCTCCCGTCTCATGGCTGGCGTTAACTCCATTAGACTGGTAATTGGCTCTTAAAGCGTCAGGCCTAGGCTTCCAAGGCCACTTAATGTCCATCTCTTTGCTTTCCTTCTCTGCGCTCCCCGGTCCATCAGCTACCTTCCTGGGTGAATGGCATTAACTAGTCCTGCATAGAAATCGAAGGCCACATTAGTGTTATCCCCCTCTCTCAGCCCATTGCTTGGCTTATGAGTCCCGATCAGTCAAGATGATATGGTTAAATGGATATTTTTCGCCCGCGTCACTCCAAAATGGGGCACCAAAATAACCTCGACTCTCAAAGACGAATATGCAAATTCCTCTACCGCTCAATTTTTTTCGCCAAGACCAAGAAACTAAATCTGTATTCAAAGGATGCGGACGAGGGAATTTACTTTGACGTCATACCTCTGCTTACCCGTCGGGATCCAATCTTGCCTTTAGTTTTACAGTTTAAGATAAAATAAGATCTAAGAATAGTCCACTCTTGCATTCAAAGTCAGTCAATCAATTAAGCAGTTTGCAAGTACTCAGTTATAAATCCTTAAAGGTGTTGGTAGTTAGCAAAGCCAGATATACACAGAAACATAATTACCGAAAGTCACAATAGGCCAAAAATGCTAAAATAGGTAGAAAAACATGAGACGTGCGTTGATGTTTGTGTCTTTCGAGGCAAGTCAGGTTTACAAATAAATAAGCCTACATCTTATTTATAATTTGATTGACAGAGCAACAAACCATGATTTTTTATTGTCTTTCTTTCATTTATAAACAAAGTCTATGCACTGCTCCTTTGGAATAGAAGCATCAAGAGTTCCATTATTAAAAAAAAACAACAACAAGATGCAACCAGAATAAAACACTGGAGGGTTTGACCTGCCCTTAGCCTGCTATTCCTATCACTAATTGGTGCTGAGGTGATCGCCATATCGGGTCCTTGGCCTCATCTTTCGCCCTCTGCCGTGAGGCATGATAGCTGTGTGCCTCACTCTTCAATTGCAGACGCTCAGCACAGTAAAACGTAATTTACTCATTGTAATAATATTTTTATTAATATGTGAACATTTAGTGATTTTGGAAAACTAGACTTTAAACACTGAGTAAATATAACCATTTAATATATTTTGACATTTTATATTTCCATGATGAATGGTAAGGTAGAGGAAAACATACACAAATCGCTCTAGAATACACTTTAATGTTGGGCGTAGAACAAGATAATTCTAGTTTTTGTCACAGGTGACACTTCATTTCAGCATAAAAAAGATAAGGGTCAGTTATATGTCTGCAAGAATCAATGCTTCCTAAGTAGCACAACACGTGCAAAAGCAAAGTAGATTTTCCAGATCAAGCTAAATTTTGAATGATGCAGCGTTCAAAACCAAATATATTTACCTGGTCAAACAAGAGAGATATAAAGATGTGGCATAAATCATCTTTTGTTTTTGAAGTACACAGCATGTTACAAGACTAGTCCATCTGTAATAACGATGGCTGAAATCAGTAATGCTCGGGTATGCGGCCTTAATTTAAGTTTTCATTCCTCGGCGTTTTATAGTCAGGGTAAAAAAAGGAGGATTTTAAAGAATAGAAAATTATGGTTTGTTTTGCCCAATTGATGGAAATATGAATTTGAAGATTTTCTTAAGCTTAATTTTCTTGAGGGTCTTGGTGCGCCAAATCATGTTTTGCATTAGAAACATTTTATACACAAAATTAAAAAAACATTTTAATTAATATGAATGTAGTTCATATTACTTTAACTTCATGCAATAATGGCATTGACATTAATGACAAAATCTTTTTTTAGAAAATGGCTAAAAACTGCCACTTTAGAAAGCAATAGTTGCACTTAATCAGTATCACTTTTTATGTTGCCAATCAATTTGAAATTAATACAACATAATGAGTTTGTAGGAACAATCGCTAATTTCCCAAAGAATAATTTAAACATTTTCTGTGCGAAGGTTATGTGAGTCTGTCAGTCTATCCATCTCATTTCTTTTTGAGTCATAGGCCGCATTGAGTTGAAAAAAATGATCTCAAGGGTGGCGCTACAAAGAAATAATGGTTGATTAAATTATTTTTTTTCATCTATGGATAAGAGTCTTGATCTGATATCTTGGCAATACATGAGGAAAAATATCATGTAGACGTCTAATACGTGTACATTCTACATTTACATTTTAGATTTCCCTTTTAGGCATTCAAGTTGCATTGAAAAACTTATTTTGCAATAAGGCTGGATCCAAAAGTGTTTTTTGCATGAAATTTGATATATTTCTTTAAACAAATAATTAAAAAAAATAGCATGCACAAAAACATTTAGCCAGGTATTTGCATATTGGCCTTGAGTGCAGTCCACAGTAAGGGCCGCCGGGGACAAGAGTGGCACAATGTTTTAAATACTTGACTTTTTTGATCGTGATGTATAATTATTATTTTTTTATCATTTTAATTTAGCGGGCTGGATTAAAAAGACTGATGGGTTGCATGTGGCCTGCGGGCCGTAGTTTGCCCACCAGTGCTTTAGAAAATAAAACCCCACTTATTAGATATAATAATACTGACGTTAGATGTCTAGACCAGTGTTTTTCAACCAGTGTGCCGGGAGAACTTGTCTAGTGTGCCGCTGGAATTTGCCCTATTTTATCTTTCCAAAAAAATCAGGCCATTGTTCAGTATTTTTGCTATCCTCAGACGATGAACTGTAATAGTCATCCATGTTGTTGTTCTGTTTTTATTTTAATGTTCGAAAAAAGTTTTCATTAATTCGTTCATATCAGTAGGTGGCAGTAGATTTTTATATACTTTTTATACACTAATTGTGTCACGGTTGCCATGGCGCCCAATTGGTCCCAGCCGTGTGATGCCAGGTTCTGTCACGGTTGCCACGGCGCCCAATTGGCCCGCCCATGGACACCGGCTGAAACGCGTTGACAGATTGCTCACTGGGAGTACTTAAACGCGGTCCTTTGGGGCGTTAGTTGTCAGAGCGTCTGCAAGACTCCGGTTAAACTCTGTGTGAAACGCCTAGTTCTGTGAATTTGCCTGTGTTTGATCCTGTTTTATTTTTGGCCGGATCTGTTTGATTTTCGGATTTCACTCCACTTCTGTGACCATCGATCCCCGGATCGAGTGTGCGCGCATTCCTCCTTTCCCTAATAAACTCTGCGTACTTTACGCGAATGGGTTCTTCTTCCTGTTTCCTGTCCTGGTTCGTGACAAATTATCTGCTCATGAAGTAGCACAGTACATTTAATAACTTAATTAACTTAATTTGTTTAACAAAGCGGTTTCTGATTGCACTGTAAAAAATAAAAACATAATTAAAATACATCATTCTTTTTTATATTAAGTATTATTTTCTTCTTTGTATATACTAATTATCTGCTTATGAGGTAGTACAGTGAAATATTTGACATAGCTTCATTTTCAAACATTTTCGACGAACGGTGTGCCTCAGAACTTTTTTATAAATAAAAGTGTTGGTTCTAAAAGGGTTGAAAAACACTGGTCTGGACTATGAAAAAGGAATATGAAGGATCCATTTTGGATTTTGCTCCCACATTTTTTTTTAAAAACAACCCTCAGAACTAACTCCAAAAAATAATTCTAAATAATTTTATCCCTGCCTACGTTCTGAGGATGAAAAATACAAAATCCCTTCAAGAACTCAACATATGAGACGTGTATTGGCTATAAAATATATTTGCCTATTCTTTGACCATGTGACCGGTCTCTCATTCAGAGGTTCAGGAGCATTTTAGATGGAGAAGAACCCTCGCCGGCAGCTCCTCGAGGCAATTGTTGAGATTAATGACTTGGTGACAAGATCATGACATTAACACAGGATAGCTTGACAACAACATCAGCCTTAGTGACAAACAATCATGTCAGTGCACCTTCAATTCCGTTTTTCTCAGGGACTTATTTGTTTAAACGTACATCCCTTGCCTCAATTCCATAGAGCAAGGCATTTTGGATTGTTATTTTAAAGCCAGGAAAACTGCCACCGTGCTCCAAGAGAGACAAATCAATCAATAAGCTACTGATGAATTTCATGTCCTTATCGCCTAATGTAATAGCCGTGGTTTTTCTCAGTGGGACTGTGAAGTGGAAAGGGAAATAAATGACGAGAGCGTGAAGGGGTGCCGAGGTGGAAAGGTAAAAATTTGTCTTATTTTCTATTTTTATTGTGCTGCGGTTGTTTCTTTTGCACCCTGGAACCGACGCGTAGTCTAGAGAGGCGTTTCCGGCACCGCGCCGCGTTGGACCGAGGTAATAAACACTCGCTCATGCGTGGGAGAGAACTAGCGAGGGGGGACGAGCCCTTCCATAAATTAAACGGGGAAATTAATTAGCAATATAAATGCCAGGCGGAATGCATTATGTGCAAGTGTCCCGCTATCTTTTCAGAAATGAGTCTTTTAGAATGAATGTTGTATTAATCATCTCCTGGAATATTTTGTGATCACTGAATTAATGGCGGAGCTTCATGCAGACTGCGTATTTTTTCGGTATTCACGAGAATCGGCGATGGCCTCTTAATTATGACAGCGTCCTCCTCTTCTTCGCACCTATTAAGTCCTGTTTTGTGGCGTCGCGGCAGCCGGCTGGCCCAGCCCTGTATCCGCTAATTACTTCTCTAATTGAATTTGCTCTCTGTTGCCAGGCTGTTTTTTTAAGTGGCTGTTTGTTGCAGGGCCTCATTGTGTGATGGCTAGCCGCTTCACTGACAGGAACAGGATGCTTGGCCACTCTCCCTCAAGTCCTCCTTTCTGTCTGCATTCACGTCCTTCTGGCTATATCAGGCATGTCAAATACACATTGGACGATTTTATCAAGCCCGCCCTAAATTTCTGAGTATGTCAAAAAAAAAGTAAACAAGTCTCTCGGTCATTTCTATCTAAAGTATGAAATACATACCAACCAAATGCTCAGTCCGGCCACCACAGGGCAGTGTTGAATTTGTTTAGCATGCTGAGTTAGTTCAGGTGTAAAACTGCATTTACTCAACTGTTAACATATTCAATGCTAAACATGAAAATATAATCAATGATTATAATATGTTGTGATGGTTACTAATTTAGGCTGAATGATAAACCATAATGATGAAAAACCAAGGTAAAATTTAGGAGTTGACATTCTTTTTCTGATCCGGTCAACCTCAGAAAAGAAGGTATGGATCTGTCCCCAGAGCCAAACTGAATTCGACATCCCTGGTCTATATAACCGCCTATCACTGCGTGCAGTTTTGGGAGTAACATGTTAAAAAGGATAGCGTTCTTGAAACACAATGACCTTTCTTTGTAACGAGTAGGTTAACACGTTATTAAAAAAATGTTGTAACTCACCTGTCGTAACAACATGGTACGCTACTCCGCTTTCATCTAAAGAAGATCATGGATTCTGATGTCATCTAAACTATTCGCTCACAAATCAACATTCAATCCTTGATTTGCAGACATCACCTCATTATAGGCACCTTTAAAATACAACTAAGTACAGTTATGATGATGCAGCTTCAAGCACACAGTATGAGAAAACAGAATTTCTCCCTACTGATATTCTCCCTACCGTCTATGCTAGTATCTAAGCCATATTTACAACTATAAAAAAATTCTGAAATCAGGGGTTATTTTATATGAGTGTATTTGGTTGTGCAAATGGTGGGCAGTGTGTGGGGAGGGGACATGGCTTAACCGGAACAACAAAATAAATGAGGCAAAAGTGAGCTCAGAATTTACGATAAAAGAGTACAGGATTGATATGAAGGCTTTTATTATGTGGCTACAATGTGAGTATATATGGTAATTTGTAACTACTTTTGGGTGTCAGTAGTCTGGAAGGTAATGCAATTACTTTTTAAATTAAGTAACTTGTAACTGTAACTATTACGTTTTTTCCAGTAGTTCACCCAACACTGTTATAAATTAGAAAAATAATTACAAAGAGTTGATGCTGGGGACACCTGCTATATTTTTTGCAGACTACAGGCTAAGCAAATTTGTGTCAACGGCCACAACATCATTAGGGTTTCATTCTTGGAGCTGTTACGCATGTGAAAATTGTGTTGTCAAATTTTCGAATATATACAGTTAGCTCAAATAGTCTGGTTCATGCCATAAAATAAAATAATATATGTATAGGACATAAGAAATATACTGTACATTTTTAAAGTTGTTTTATTAAACAAAAAAGATGTATAATTAGAAAAGTAGTTAAAGTATAATGACTATAGTAAAGTATGAAAGGTGATCCTGAAAATAGGAAAACATATTTCCATAAAAAAAGATAAAACACTTATTGAAATAAGAAAAAAAAAAAATTATTTCAGAGTTGTTCTTTTTTCAACTACAAAATTTAAAATATTGTACAAATAGAAATTTACTTAAAATGAGCACCATTATCTAAATAAAAATACAGAAAATACTAGAAAACTAGAAAAAAATCAATATTTCCCTTAAACCAAATTGAATTGAATTTTTTCCCCGTTTTTTGGGATGCAAAACTGTTTAAAAATAAGTACTTAAAATGAGCAAACTTATTTTTACTAAAAAAGGTAAAAAAATACACTGAAATATGAAACATTTTGCTGAAAGTTATATGACCAGAAAATACGTTCGAAAATTTGCAAAAAACATAGAAAATGTAATGTGAGTGCATAATTAGTTTCAGTTGCCATAGTAATTGTTGTAAAGAACTTGTCTGGATAAAAATCTTTGAAAATGATTTCAAGGCAGGAAAAAAAAAACATTAAAGCTTAATTATCGGCACATCTTGGTAAAGGCCTTCATCTTCGCCAAATCCCAACACTCAGCATTCTCTTTTTCCATCCTTTCGCACTTCGATCTCTTCCTCCCTCCACCGTCTCCAGCCGACCGCTTTGTGCAAACTTTTCCTTCTCACTCCTTATCGATCCATTCTCTCCTTCCTCCGCATCATCTGTCCATCCCTCTCAGCTTTTGACCCACTCCCCCCGTTCCCCCTCCTGCTCTCGTCTCGCCGGTATCTTTCCCGGCCTTTGTCTCCTTATCAAGGGCTGGCGATTTACTTCGGTCGCTCATATTGACGGGGATCTTGCCATGAGGCCAACTAATGCATCCCTAATCCCACCTTTGTCGCTCTGGAATGTTCAGAAACACACTCAGCAATGATACACAGGTTCGGCTGCGCATTAAGTCTAACGGTGAAAAAGGGTAACAAAAAAATATTTTGTTTTTAAAATTTAGTGTAGGTCTGTTTTGTTCATATTCACATTATACAACATGCATTGCTACACTTCCTTTCCTGAGGTCATCTTCTGCCATCACTTTCGCTGTGGACTAGGGGTAAGATCTTAACTCTGAGCCCGGCCCCGTATTAGGGTCGGATCGGGCCTAAGATATCAATCATTATGTTCGGGATTGAGTCGGGCTTCACTCTTGCTGATTGTTTTTAATTTATCCACCAATCATTGATTCTTGTTTCTTTTTCTTCGTGGAGGAACAGTGGAATGGATTCTGTCCCCCATCTGGCGCAAGACGCTCGTCCGTGCGCTCGGAGGAGCACGTCTCCCGAGTCCTCCAAAATGAAATATGAAAATTCGGGTTTGCTTTGGGCTTTGCCTCTAAAAGTCAGTATTTCTGGCTTGGTATGGTTTGGGCTTTACTATCTGCGGACCAGGTCGGGTCAGCCTGGATTTTTTTTTTTAGGCCTGATCTTACCTTTGGTGTGGATAAGCCTCCCTCTGTGTCTTGCGTTAATTATGTTTTATTCCTATTATTATTTATTTTCTCTCTCTTTTATTCGGACCATCGTGTATTACAATTCCAGGTTGTTGTCTTACTATACATATATTTTATCGAACCTTCCTTTGTGGAGTTTGCATGTTCTCCCTGTATTTGCATGGGTTTCCTCCAGGCACTCCAGTTTCCTCCCACATTCCCAAAAACATGCATCTTGGGTTAATTGTGTGGTCCAAATTGTCCCTAGGTGTAAATGAGCAAGTGAGTTGTATGTCTCTGTGTGCCCTTCGACTGGCTGGCAACCAGTTCAGGGTGTCCCCTGCCCACTGCCCCGAAGATAGCTGGGATGGGCTCCAGCACCCCGCAACCCTACTGAGGATAAGCGGTGCAGATAATGGACTTTGAGTGGCTTTCTTTGGCTAAAAATAGATTATAAATACATTTGATTTGACTTGTGGCTTTAATATTTTTGTTAAAAAAAACAATTATTGTGCCAACGGCGTTACGTCCTTTGCTTTTGTTACATATTAAAGGCTCAAATGCTTTTTGTGCGGTAAAGGACTTTGTGTTTCGTATATTTTTGTATTTATATTGAAATTATGTATTCATTTAAACAAATAAATAACTAAATAGATACAAATGAAATGATTCCTTAAAAAATATTAAAAATGAAATACATGATCACATAAAGAAATAGTTCAATAAAATGGTCACGTTCAAAATACCAATAGCCTAAAAACAATTCAATTTTTTGGCTTTTGCAGTCCTGGAAGTTTGCCAACTAACACAGCCGAGATGGCATGCCATATCCATTTTTTCTTTTGTCTTCAAAACACCTGAAGATTTCCTTCTCTATGTCTGGGTAATGTAAAATAATTTAGCGAATAAAAAGAACACAGTCCTAGGCAAATTCTGTGCTCAATGCCCACATTTGACCCATTGATTTTTTTTGTCCCTGTATAATCCACGCTCCCTCCCCACGCGCTGCCTACAAATCTCTACTGGTGACAGACCAACAAATTTGCGCCAGATTCCTAGTTCCCTCCAGAAACTGGGAGTCTGAATATTTTATAGTTATGAAATATGGCTTTGATGTGAGTATACACGGTATTGAGAATATCAGAATATCACACGTTTTTTTATTACTCTGTGTGCGTGAGACGGCGCCAGCATAACTGCATTTTCTTTTTTGAAACAAGTTGTAAACAACCCTTTCAAGTAATGCACTAAGTGTCGTGTTGAGGGCGGAGTTATCGGCGAAGAAGGAAGGGTCAAAGACATCACAATCAAGAATCGCTTTTAAAAAGCAACAAAGTAGAGCACCACATTTTAACTACAGTTTAGTTAGAAAAACCTATTGATAACATGTTATGGTACTCGTTACCGACAAAAATAATTGTGTTCCAGGAACTTGTTCCTTTATAATGCTTAACTACCAGCGCTGCCTAATCCCACCTTTGTCACCCTGGAATGTTCAGAAACACACACGGACGACGATACACTGGTTCTACTGCTGCGTAAAGTGTCTAAGGTAAAAAAAAAGGACACGCGGATGTTGATCCCAGCTTTCCATTTGTTGGCAAAGCCAGCTATCAATCAGAAAGGCCTTCGAGTAGTGTGTGTGCGTATGTGTGCGTCTTGAGTGACAGGTGAAATCAAGGCTGAGGACGTTTGATAAGCTTGTATTGTCGCTAGCCCCCACCTCCCTTCATGGCGCCTCCTCGATAAGAAATACATTGGAATAGAACTGATAACGGTGTCGGAAACAGCAAAGCCCCACTCTAAAAACGCACACGTGCGCACGCACGTTTGCACACTGCCACGGGAGAAGAGCCTTTCTCCCAGCCCCTAGGCCGTAAACGATACCCTTGGCAAAACGGCAACGTGCCACCTCACAGGGAAAAGAAGATCCCGAAGTGTCGGCGACAACAAACGCACCGCAGCGCGATACGACGGCGGGACACGCTCGGCTTAGCGAAAAGGTCTCGGCGATAGCGGCGCTGTTGATGTGTGTGTGTTGTGAACAACGGCGAATGAATGCAGTAATAGGCTTAGAGTGGCTGAGGCGCGGTGTCAGACTTAAAACCGACAACATGGCCGCTTTCAAAAGGATGATTGACAGCTGTCTGTGAGCACGCCTGTGTGATCCTCGGATTCCGGGTAGTAACGTCATCAAATGTTTCCTTCTTGCTAGTTGCAAATGCGATCGAATGAAATCGGATCACTGGCATCAAAACTGTTATCAAGACGGTAAAGACGTTATTGTAGGGGGACTGCGCGGTTCACGGATGCCTTAACGCCAAGGTTATCGAGGCATCACTTCCTGTGGAGTGTCTTGGGCAAGTACAGCCTGGCGGTACTCATCTCTCTTCAGCCGTTTGATTGGGGTAAGGGTTTAATCCCAAATGTGAAACAGATAGTATTGGTTTCCATTGTGACCACTAGCAGGAGAGGCCTCCTGATCTGACTCAGTTACAGAAGCTTCATCATCTGGTGGCTGTTGTTTTTGGTGTAAGCGTCACCCCACTCTTCAGAGATGAGCCTGACTTTGGCATTGACGGGAAGCAACGTGTGACAGAACTGATACGAGATCCCAAATCACTGGGGAAAAACTCGTAGGCTCCGGAATTTAGAGTTGGCCTGTCTTGTTGTTACTCATATCGTACGATCACATTGCTTTCATATTTTTGTTGAAAAACAAACCCTTTGGTGATAACGTTATGATCCGTCCTTTGCATTTGTGACATATTAAAGATTCAAAAGATCTTTGTCTGGTAAAACACTTTGTAGTTCATATACTTTTGTATCTATGTTTAAATTATTTATGTATTTAAAGGAATAAATAACTGTATGGATACAAAATGAAAGAGGGCTTTTAAAAGATATTTCAGAGTCCTCACCTGTTTTCTTGCAATCTCCAAGTTCATTCTTCTTTTCTTATTTAAATCTCTACTAGTGATCCCAAGAGCCAAGAAGAGATTCGCAGGTTCGAGAGCGTTCTCCATTCGGGCCCCGGTGCTGTGGAATGCTCTCCCCCCTGAGATTCGATCTGCAACCTCAGTGGAAATGTGTAAATCTAGGCTTGAAACACACTTCTATTCTATAGCATACGAATAACCTATATTTTATGTTGACAAGATCTGTGTATGATTTGTTATTGCAACATCCATTGAAGCCTGGTCATCCTGGAAGGGGATTACCTCATGTGGAGTCCCTTCTCGAGGTTTCTTCATTTTCCCCATGTTGAGGTTTTTGAGTTTTCCCTTGCCCTCATGTAGGTTTTAGATCAGGGGATGGTGTAATAATAGTCTGTGGTTTGCAATAATCCGTGGTCTGTGCAGCCCCTTGAGACTCTTTGTGATTAAGGGCTATACAAATAAACATGACTTGACTTGACTACTAAATCATAAACTTATAACAGCTGAGAAAAACATGTTTTTTTCAGTTTTATTAGTAAAATAGGATGATTAAGATCAGCAAAAATATGTGCAATACTTTTATTTATTCTATTAGTTTTTTGCAGTACAGCCTTAAACAGCTTTTACAAACAAAATAAATTATTACATATATTTCCCTGTACTACCTTGTATGAACGGATAATTAGTATGTATTTAAAAGAATGCTGCCACCTACTAGTTAATGTTACACTTACTAAGCTGATCACTGGAATAAAGCAAAGGTACTAAACAACGGTTTCTTGTAAAATAACTCACTGTAGACTAGGTCTCACTGCACACAGGTTAAAAAAAATCACTTTCACTTACGTGAAAGAGTTTTTGGTCAAAATTGGTGTTTAGAACTGCAAAGTTTCTATTTTGTTTTCAAAGTTAGCAATGCTAGTAATTGGCGTTTTTCTTAAAAAAGTTGGGAGTAGAAGGGCCGTGCACACCATTTGCAGAACATGTGAGTCCATTATGGCAAAGTGCAGTGACCTGTGGAGAGATCTGCAGAAAAGAAGGTCCAAGCACAAAGCAAGCAGAAGATTGAAGATGAAAATGAAAGAAATCTATGAAAAAAGAAAGATAACGTCTGACATTACCTCAGGGCAAGGGAAAAAGAGGCTTATTGTGAGTGTGCATTAATGGCCAACGTGATCAACTTAGATTCGTGTGTTGTGTTCAGTGACTCAGGGCCTAAGAACGGGACTTTGTGTGTGCGTGGACAGAAATCAATGTTAAATTACACACGGCCGGCTGGCCCATTGTACAGCGGGGCCGCCATATTACACAGTAGCCACTTCCAAGATGATGCAGCCAAATAAGGCTGAACTTCAAGATCATTCCTATTGATTTTGAGGAGCTGTCAATGAAGACAAGGATTTTGTCCGTGTGCGTTTGTGTGTGCACGCATGCATGCACCTAAGAGAGATGTCGGGATATGTGTCACGGGATTCGGACAATGCACGGCGACTCGGGCTTTGTCCATGGCCACGCATTAGCGACTCTGTCCCACTACTTTTCATTTACATTAGCCCGGGCCGGGCCAACCGGGCGAGCGAGAAAGCGAAGGAGGGCTTTCCATTACAGAATTCGCCTGGCAGCAGATGCCGCCATTGTTTGGGCTCAGGAGCCAAGAAATATTTGCGGCCAGGATTGCTCATGCGAACATCATTGAAGTCATCGACTTCTTGCAGATAATACACTTTGCACCTCTTGAAGATTGGATTCTCGAGTACTTGAAAATGACTAGGGTTGAATTGACAGAAAGTTTTTTTTTTAATTACTGTGAATGTAAAGTTGTTTTGATCATGAATTGATCAAAACATTGATTGATTGATTTGAATATTAATGATGTGCGTCAAGGTTCATGACTGGTGAGGCACAGTCAGATTTTCAAACTAATGACCCTATATGTATTTTATCGAGGCAAGAATGCAATTTACAAATGGCAGAAGAAATATATATATATATATATATATATATATATATATATATATATATATATATATATATATATATATATATATATATATATATATATATATATATATATATATATATATATATATAAGTATATTAAGTTAAAGTGATATTGTGTATTATAAAATAAACTAAATTCAATACAAAAATAAAATAAAATATTCCGAAAAAATGTAAAAACTGAATAGAAAACACCTGACTATAAGACTGCATCAGAGACATGTGCTCATGTTGAAAAATGAGCTCTACAAAGAGTTTTCAAAGTTTTGATAACAAACACAAACTGGTAAGGTGCTGCAACACAAGTAGTGTAATATATCAAAAAACAGCAGCAACACAAGTAACACAGCACCCAAAAAAATAAAACATGCATTGGCCGCATTTCAGCGTAAGAGCATTAATGTTGAAATTATGTGACACATATCTTGTCCTATAATCCAGAAATTACGGTATTAGAATGACAAAAGTACAAAAGCTCATGCAATTTCGCGACAAACAATCCGCTAATAAGGTTTTTAATGCTATTGGTTGTCGTCAGACCACAATACTGTTCCCATTAATAAAAGAAAAATCATGTCCAATCTTTGATTTGGCCACATTATTTTCTGCCACGGCCATTGACAAACACACGGTCTTGATTTATTTTTCCCGTGGCCGCCAGTGCGTTTCTGCATCCTTTAGGAGCTTGTTGTGAAATTCAACAACTGCTGTTTAAATAGCCGGCAGACGGATGTGTGTGTGTGTTAAAGTGGCAAGTCACGAGTGCCGTTGACCGTGCAGCAGAACGGTAAAACACGCGTCCACATTATCAGAGAGGTGTGATTTTTCTCAGGCCCAAGATAAACAAGCCAATGTTTACGTCGTCCTGGCTTTACAGCGGCCCTGGATTGTTGCTGACTCCCACGTCGAACCTCCGAATTTGCGTTTGACTACGGGATACACCAACGATGACACTCTGCCCTGGAATGTTACACAAACGAAAAAGACCTTTGACTTCCAGTTGTGTTTTGATGTGAGGCACTTTCCACTTGTATGTGAATACTTCAATTTGAATTGAAAATGAAATATTAAATATTAAAATAAAATTGAAAATAAAAATATTCATTTGATATTAATAGAAAATATTGACTGACTTTAATATAAAGAGCGCTGCTTTGCCGTTTAAACAGCTTCCAGTTGCTTCACATTTTCACAGCATTCGTTTCCAATTAGCTTGTCGTAGTCAGCATGTTCCATCTGGCAGTGCTTCTTCATATGATGTTCTTTGAAAACAGCCATAGTCTTTTGTCAAATTAGAAAGACTCAGTCTCTTCAGATTTCGGTGAATAAATGCTCTAATAACTGGTGGCCCACTCAGTGAACTTTCCTTTTCTTTGATTTGCAGTTACCATGCCAGAAATGGGGTTGGGTAAAGTTCTTACAGAAAGCCAAAGGCAAGGTGGTCAAAGGGCTACTGCCATCGTCTGGTGAAATGGTGATTTATTTTTTTTGTACAAATTTCAACCTTACTGGTGAGCCACATGTTATTATTTTTATGATAGAGGATGTGGGCCAGTAAAAATTGGACCATGGATCGATTTGGCCCCTGGGCCGGATTTTGGACATGCCTGTCTTATGCTATTTTCTTTGGATATGTCAATAATAAAGACAAAAATAAGCAGCATACACCTATCAGTTGGAGATCACCATGAAAGTCAAAATGAATGCTGAAATACTTTAAATATTTTATTTTACTATATGTTTAACTTATTTTTCTTTATATCTCAGATGATTCCATTTGTCTTAATGGCAGATGCCTTTGCTGGTTAAGCACTCGTTTTCTAATTTTAGTTAAATAATAATTTCTTAAAATGTACAAAATTGTCTTCCATCTGAATTATTAGATGATTAAACTAATTTGAAGGTGGATCTCTTCCATATTTACAAGGAAAATAAGTGTAAATATAGTAAAAAAGATAAAATAAAATTTAAAAAGATACGCTAGTAAGTGTTTGGAAAATGAAAGAATGAATATCTTTATTTCTTTCTGAAAAATATTCACACATGTAACCCTTCATCATTGGTCAGACTTCTCATTTGAGATTGAAGAATTAAATATTATTTGAGTATTGATATTGTTCGGAAATATTGACGGACTTTGATTTAGGGGGAGTACTCGATTTACGATTTCTGTTTTCCTTAGCTTTCAAAGACACTGAATTTCAGCACACATTGGATTTCACAGTTTGTCAAAATGTACCCCAAAATACTTTATAGAAAATATATAAAATATATAATTTGTATATTATTTTGTTTTAGTTACAGAAAAAAAAAACACTGGACTGTACATACTGGATCAGGGGTCGGCAACCTATGACACGCATGCCTGCTGTGGCGCACGAGGGGTTAACCAGTGGCACGCGAGCGCAAGGCAAAATAATATATATTTTCTTTTTTTAAAGCGCTTTTGCCTGAAATTTAGACATTTTTAGTTGCGCTCCGTATTGTTAAGAGGCTTTACGGTTGAGCCCCTCCTCCTCTGCTCTGTTTGTGAGCGTGTGTCTGCGCGGCGCCGAGGAGAGGAAAAGAGATCCGTGTTTTAACCCAGCCAACGAAACACAGGCGCCCGATAAACGAATAAATCGTGACGGCTCTTCCAGTGAAAAAATGTTGTTCTTTTCAGCAACTGTGGGCAAATGACTGAGGCTCTGTGCAAAAAATGACCGTGCTGTTTGTGCATCATGCCTCGAGAGTGTTGTACCTCGCACATCAGGTGTTAAACGTCAATACGTAACGAATTATTAACACAAATTCAAGGACTAGAGTTTTTTTATTTTAACTAAACTTTTTCTTATTTTACCATATTTTAACTTGTTTCTGTGCAAGAAAAATCATCATTGAATACCAGCAATGTAAACTGCCACGGCGCCAATTGTGGGCCTGATTTATATCTAAGAAATGGATGTGAAAATTTTCATTTTTATGGCTGTTTAAAGCCGCAGCATTAAATCCGGTGCGGCTTGTACAAAGCCAAAAAGTTTTGTTCTTACATTTCAGCATGCGTCTTCTAGTCCGTAATGTTCAGTGCTTAAAATGAGAAGAATTATTAACAGTTTTTAATGCAGTACATGAGCAAGAGAATAAAGGTTGTTTTGTATCAGCATTATTAGCCTCATACTGAATTGTTAAAACATGTTTAAAAAAAATCTGATATCAGTGTTTAAATTTAACTTTCATGATTTGTTATGAGCGGCACGGCGGGTGGGTGGTTAGCGTGCAGCCCCACAATGCAGAGGTTCATGGTTCAAGTCCAGCTTCCGCAACCTCCCCTTGTGGAGTTTGCATGTTCTCCCTGTGCCTGCGAGGGTTTGCTCCGAGCTCTCCGGTTTCCTCCCACATTCCCAAAAAACACGAATATCAGGTTAATTGGCTGGTCCAAATTGTCCCTATGAGCAGTGTCTGAAATAACTGCCCGGACGCCCGGGGCGTGTATCTTTTACGTCGGGTGGACAATTTACAAAACGTCTCCACCCGGGTGGCTGAAAACTATTTCAAGAAAAAAAAACTAAAGATTTTTTTCAAATCAGACGTTTGCTTTATTCCGATTTTGTAATCTTCGTTCAGTTTGGAAATGTCAGTTCGTCTGGCAATTTGCATTGTCAACAGCCAATCAGAAGCCTGCATCGAATAACTTTGTGCTTCCGGACTCTCCCGAGCGTTATAAGGTCATACATTTACATATCATTTTCCAAAGTAGACGCAGAGAGTACACAAGAAAAATTGATAAGTGGTTTGAAATCAGGCCAAAACCTCAGCCCCAGAAGAAAGATTCAAAAGAAGCTAACAAAATTGACAACGCTACAAAACGTAAACGTACATTAAAAACATCTTGGAAAGAAGGGGAGTTCACGTGGCTTGTAGCAGACGACGCAGCGCAAACATTGCACGAGAGAAGATGAATAAATATAGGTACATACTGATGACAGCGATAAGTAGATTTATAATAAACTTAATTTTAAAGTGTTGTTCTGTTATATATTCTGATTATCTGTCCATAATACTTTGCAACAATGTTTTTTTTTTTTTGCGATTAGTTGTCTTATTGTGTTTCAAGTTGGGGAAAATGGGGCAAGCAACTTTTCAGAGTTTTCTGCCCTGGTGTCCGGTATCTTTTTTTCTTGAGTTTCAGGCACTGCTAGGACTGAATGAGCGAGTGTTGTCTGTCTCTGTGTGCCCTACGACTGGCTGGCAACCGGTTCAGGGTGTCCCCCGCCCACTACCCAAAGATAGCTGGGATGGGCTCCAGCACCCCCGCGACCCTACTGAGGATAAGCAGTGCAGATAACGGATGGATGATTCGTTATGACTCTAACACGGTTACCTGTACATTTTTCTCCCTCAATAATGCAAAACAGTCTGCACATGTGCAACTTTATACGCATTTTGGAAATACAGTGCGGTGACATGCAGTTGGGGGAGGCAGGTGAGGCGTCTACAAATCTCTTACCTCATGGCAGCGGGCAATAGTGAGACAAGGATTCTGATTTGGCGCACACCTCTGCCCCAAACAATAGAATTAGTTTTAGTATTAGCAAGCTAACAGCAAGTCAAGCCATCCAGTATTTTTTCTCTGGCATTGACGTTTTTTCATACTAGAGGATTACATATACACTATTTTTATTCAAAAGTGGTCTGTAGCATTTTACTGTGCTAACCATCTGCAGATAAAGAGTGAAGCACGCAATTCTCTTGCCTAATGGCAGAGGGCAATAGTGAAACCAATCATTAAGGGGAAGAGGCATTACCTCCTGCTTGGCCCCTCCTCAAGGTTTCTTCACTCCCTCATGCCGAGATTTTTTTAACTTTTGCTTGCCCTCATGTAGGTTTTGGATTAGGGGATGGTGTAATAGTAGTTTTTAGTCGGTACAGCCGTTTGAGACTTGTGAGTAAGGGCTACGCAAATAACATAACTTGATTTGACTTTCCTGCTCTGCCAATAAAATATTGGATACAATATTGGTTCATTTATCCGTAAATCTGACTGTGCCCACCAGGCAAAAACCTCACCGCATGGCACTGATATAGCGTCACTCTCAAAAAATGGAACGGTGTTTGGGGCTAAAAAGAAGATAAATGACAAAACCCCTCTATCCTTTACAGAAAATTCCAGGCAGGCCTTGTTGTCTGAAGTTAAGCCATCGTTCTCTCGGTGGGCCCAACTGCTGTCCGAGTCTGCCTTTGCCAAGACAAAATCTTTCTGGTCATCCTGTTGCCTCCGTGCCTCTTTACCCCAGTGACATTTTGGCTTACGGGTTTTCACTGACTTACCCCAAATTTTGCATTTCCCTCAATTATATCTAAATTGAAATGCATAGCTTCGATCGGTAGTATTCGCACGGCACACACCGCACACGCGCAAATTCGAGCGTGTGTGCACACGCGTAGGTATCATTTGCGCTCAGCGGCAGCTAGCTAACAGCGCCATAACTCGCCACACTTCATTAGCGGCGATGAGGTGAGCCGCTCATCTCCTCATTGTTAGCCGGCGCTAAGCGGCGGTAATCCCAAACAAAGGGCCGGGGGCCTCACAGCAGCCGCGTGGATTAGAGCGCTTTCTAGAAACATCCGAGAGAGATTCATTCACATTCAAATGGGACTGTAAACAAAACCCAGAGTGGTCAGGAGAGAGAGGAGAGGCTTGGAGTGTGTGATGTGATGGAGAAAAGCATCAGGGAGGCAAACATGTGACATAAGAAGGAATTTGGGCACTGAGCCATGCATGAGCCGACAGCCACATGGTCGTCTGACATCAATCGATTTGTGGAAATCGTATTTGGAAAGGAATCTGTTGCTTTATTGTCATGTGAGATCTGATTTCTTCCTTCGAATTTGCACTAAATATGTTTCTCATCAAACAACAATCCAAAATTCCCGTTGCCCCCTCAATCTGCTTGGAATGGACGTGAGAGAGAATTAACGGACATTAGCCGTCAATCAAATGATCTGGATTTGCTATACCCTCAATTATTTTTGGTAAAAGTATATCTAATCCACTTAATCTGATGATTAACTATCCCCTCTTTTATTTGATATGTATTGCACATGAAAAAGTAATCTGCTAGTCATCAAAAAATTGTAATCCACACTAGTGTGTAAAAACATTCACTGTAGTTTACATCATACTGTGTTTTCTGTCCCTTTTCAAAATAGGTTTCGGCAAAACTTACTTCAAATTTATTCATGGAAAAACTGCTTCAATTCTGTCAAAAATAGCGTAGTTTCTTCTTATGCAGGACACTAATGTTTTCTTCTATATCCAAACATTTAGTCTTCCAGTGACGTGCAGTCAGACGAGGCAGATAAGGCTGTGCTTTGCCCGTCATTGTGGAAATATAAAGGTAAACATATATTAAACAGTTATATCTTGTCAGTATTAAAATTATTTTTAATTTAACTTTAGAATATCTAGATTTTCTTGTTCAAAATCACAGGATTTTCACATTACATTGTGAATATCATTGATAAAATTGTTATGTAATGTTTCACTGTGGCGAGCATCTGCAGAACTAAAGTGAGGCACACAGTTTTCTTGCCTCATGGCAGAGAGTGATAGTAAGATCATGGATTCTGATTAGGACACACCTCAGCCTTAAACAATAGAATTGGTGCTAGTATTAGTGAGTCAAGCCATCCAGTACTTTTTTATCCATCAAGAAGGATCAACTAAGTATTCATACTTTTATTTAAAAATAAGCAGAGAATAGACTTCATTTATAAGGTAAGGGTTGGACAATGAAACTTGTTTTTTTCTTCAATTCCAGTTTATACATCCCTATTATGAACCGAAACAGGAGGAACACCCAAATGTGTGACGTTTCTCACACAAGCTTTATTTTACGGGAAGTGGAGCAGTCATGCACGTTAATCCAAATGCCAGTAATTCAGCGATTGTTGGAAACCAGAGGCCGTCAAGATCGATACCAATTGTTCGAGCAGATATCAGCCAGATGGACCGATACCGGACAGGACAGGAGAGACAGGATTGATATCAAAACTGGATATAAATGGTAAATGGTCTGCATTTATATAGCGCTTTTCAAGTCAACCTCCCAAAGCGCTTTACAATGTGCTTCACACTTACCCATTCACACACACACTCACACACGGATAGCGGCCATGCACCCATGCATGGCGCCAACCTGCTTATTGTGGGCATTAGGGGTTCAGTGTCTTGCCCAAGGACATCTAAATTAAACAGCCCAAACTAGACACGAACAAAACTGGAGATTGATATTTGAAAATGTGACCATTGGCTGAACTCAAGGTGAGAATCATTGCGTTTTGCAAGACCATGTCAAATATTTGTGTTTCAGAGGGTTGTTCTTAATCTTTCAATATGTACTTTTGAATGATTGCAATTCCGGTGACGTGAACTTTCCAAGATTGCAAAAATGACCGAAGCGTGGAAACGTAGGGCAAGAAGAAAATAAAATATACCTTATGCTTTTTTTTGTGCGCAGTGCACAGAACAGGGTTTTAGACGTGAAGTCTTTGAAGCTACCCTGATCATTCCACTATTCCTCAAAGCTCCCACGGTGTCGCTGCCATCTTTCCACGGAAGAGTAGCCTGCCGGCTATCGCATCATGTGGCCTCTGTGGATGGATTTGTAATTAAAGTTGCTCTTTTTCCCTAAAATGAGTGACGCCTCCGTGATTTCTTCTATATAGCACGGATTGATCAGATAGCCAGTCAAAGTCTTATTTCTTTTGCAGCTTAAGCCTATTGAGAGTGAGAGGGCTGATCCTCTCATCCCGTCTCGGTGTCATCCGCTGTGTTGGTCTCCCCGGCTTCAAATCTGCCTCGTGCCGCTGCAGCTTTCTCTACTCTGTCTCTTCCGTTGCAAACTGTCCTCCAGTCTCAAGAACCAAACCCGTCGAAGGGGTCGACTTTTCAGGAGCCAAATGCCAAACTGGCTCCTGCTGCATCAGCCCATCCGCTTTTTGACGTTTAATCTAGGTTCATTTTTTGTTTCATATTCTTATTGGGGTATTGTCGTGTGTTGATCTTGTACCGCGATTGCCTGTGTACAAGTTGATCTTGTCTTTATTGCAATTGGTAACAATACAGTCAACATGGTTTTCAAGGAGATTAGCTATATCACTCCATAATAAACGTTAAATGAATTAAAAATAAAGACTTAAAAGACAAAAATAAGATCAAATGAGAAATTACACAGTAGTATTTTTTGGACTGGTCACATACTCCGAGGACAGACCTTATAAACACTTCTGTAAGCCAACTACATTCTCTTACTCAAGTCAAGTTATGTTGATTTGTATAGCCCTTAATCACTAAAAGTCTCAAAGGGCTGCACAGATCACCAGTACAACATGCTCTAATCTAAAACCTGCATGAGGGCAAGGAAAAAAAAGTTAAAAAATCTCAGGTTGAGGAAAATGAAAAAGCCTTGCAAAGAGGCTGCACATGAAGTAATTATCTCATCTTATTTTGAGTGTCAGTTAAACCATAAACTTATCATTTGGTCCTTTGAGCCAGATCTGAACCATCAACCTTTAGAACAGGTTGGAATTTTTTAAGGCATTTTTTACAGTTCTTTCCTGTTTTTCTTGCAAATTCAAAATTCATTGATGTACTCTCATAGCAATAATTGTACACTTTAGCAGACTTGTGACTGTTGCAAATGTGTGGTAATTTTTGAAAAGAAGAGTTGCTTAGAGAATGAAAAAAAAAAAAGTTAATTAGAATAACATAAAACAATAATAATAATCATCCTATCAAAATTAAATCTTTAACTCAAAACGTTGAAGCTGCTGTAACTCATTGCTGATTTAAGGCCCATAGTGAGACTTACAAATTCAAATTGAAATGTTTAAAGGATATTGCATCATATGAACATTTATTGGAAGAAAACTATTTTGATGAGAATCAGATGAAAAATATGTGAACTATCCTATAAAATGGCAATTAATGTAAATACGGTGAAGGAATTTGAATTCATTTTAAATGACGTTTTAGGTAACATTTTGAACGTTTTACGTTATGAGCCTCGACTAAAGGGAGCTGACATCATTATCCACTATCCACGGTTACCCAAAAAAACAAAAACCTCCCAAAAGTCTGGGAATAAAAAAAAGAGAAGAAAAATGGTGCACTTTGGTCACTTAGTCTTTGTAGTTCTTTCTTAATTTCCAGTGGCGCCACACAATGCAGGGACAACTATTCATCCATCCATCCATTATCTTCCACTTATCCGAGGTCGGGTCGCGGGGGCTGCAGCCTTAAAAGGGAAGCCCAGACGTCCCTTTCCCCAGCCACCTCCTCCAGCTCATCCGACAGGATCCCGAGGCGTTCCCAAGCCAGCTGTCCTGGGTTGCCCTCTGGGCCTCCTGCCGGATGGACATGCCCGGAACACCTCCCGAGGGAGGCGTCCAGGAGGCATCCTTATTAGATGCCCGAGTCACCTCAACTGGCTCCTCTCAACGCGGAGGAGCAGTGGCTCTACACCGAGTCCCTCCCGGATGACTGAGCTTCTCACCTTATCTCTAAGGGAGAACCCAGCCACCCTGCGGAAGAAACTCACTTCGGCCACTTGTATCCGGGATCGTGTTCTTTCGGTCCTGAACCAAAGCTCATGACCATAGGTGAGGGTAGGAACGTAGATCGACCGGTAGATTGAGAGCTTTGCCTTTCAGCTCAGCTCCCTCTTCACCACGTCGGACCGGTACAGGGTCCGAATGACGGCAGACGCTGCACCGACCCGTCTGTTGATCTCCCGTTCCATCCTACCCTCACTCGTAAACAAGACCCCAAGATACTTGAACTCCTCGACTTGGGGCAAGATCTCATCCCCAACCCGGAGGCAGCATGCCACCCTTTTCCGACTGAGTACCATCGTCTCGGATTTAGTGGTTTTGATCCTCATCCCGGCCGCTTCACACTCGGCTGCGAATCGCTCCAGCGAGAGCTTAAGATCACGGCCTGAGGAAGCCAACAGCACCACGTCATCTGCAAAAAGCAGTGACGCAATGCTGAGGCCCCCAAACCGGACTCCATCCCCACCAAGGCTGCGCCTAGAAATTCTGTCCATAAAAGGTATGAACAGAATCGGTGACAATGGCAAACCGCTTCCCCCCCCTAAGACGCCGGATGGTGGACCAGAATTTCCTCGAAGCCCTTCAGAAGTTGGCTTCCAGGGCCTCGCCAAACTCATCCCATGCCCGAGTTTGTGCCTCGGCAACCGCCGAAGCCGCATTCCGCTTGGCCAGCCTATACCTGCCAGCTGCTTCCGGAGTCCCACAGGCCAGGAAGGCCCGATAAGACTCGTTCTTCAGCTTGACGGCATTCCTCACCGCCGGTGACCACCAACGGGTCTGAGGGTTGCCGCCGCGGCAGGCACCGACAACCTTACGGCCACAGCTCCGATCAGCCGCTTCGACAATGGAGGCGCGGAACATGGTCCACTCGGACTCAATGTCCCCTGCCTCCCTCGGGACATGAGCAAAGTTCTACCGGAGGTGAGAATTGAAACTTCTTCTGACCTGAGATTCTGCCAGCCGTTCCCAACAGACCCTCACAACACGCTTGGGTCTGCCGGGTCGGACCAGCATCTTCCCCACCATCGGAGCCAACTTACCACCAGGTGGTGATCTGTTGACAGCTCCGCCCCTCTCTTCACCCGAGTGTCCAGAACATGCGGCCGCAGGTCCGACGAAACGACGACAAAGTCGATCATCAAACTACGGCCTAGGGTATCCTGGTGCCAAGTGCACATATGGACACCCTTATGTCTGTACATGGTGCTCGTTATGGACAAACCATGACGGGCACAGAAGTCCAATAACGAAACACCACTCGGGTTCAGGTCAGGGTGGCCGTTCTTCCCAATCACGCCCCTCCAGGTCTCACTGTTATTGCCCACGTGAGCATTGAAGTTTTCCAGCAGTACAAGGGAGTCCCCAGGGGGCGCGCTCTCAAGCACACCCTCTAAGGACTCCAAGAAGGGTGGGTACTCTGAGTTGCTATTTGGTGCCTAAGCACAAACAACAGTCAGGAGTCAGACCTGTCCCTCCACCCGAAGGCGAAGGGAGGCTACCCTCTCGTCTACTGGGGTGAACCCCAATGTACAGGCGCTGAGCCGTGGAGCAACTAATATGCCCACACCGGCTCTGCGACTCTCACCACGGGCAACTCCAGAGTGGAAAAGAGTCCAACCCATCTCAAGAGGACTGGTACCAGACCCCAAGCCGTGTATGGAGGTGAGTCCAACTATATCTAGTCGGAACCTCTCAACCTCACACAGAGAGGTAACATTCCATGTCCCAAAAGCCAGTTTCTGTAGCCGGGGATCGTCGCGCCAAGGACCCCTCCCTTGGCTGCTACCCAGCTCTCTGCGCACCCGACCCCTTTGGCCCCTAGTGGTCAGATAATTCACACTATCCATTTATCCCTCTGAAGCTGCTTTAACTCAAATCAAGGTTTTAATTCAGCTTTAACTCGAGTTATGAAGCTTAATAGCTGATTTAACTCCTGAAATAAAACATATTATTTTAAAGGTAAATCTTTAAAGTTTTTAGGTTCTTTCGGCCATACTAAGTAGTAATACAATCAAGGCATATTAATATTGTCACAAATTGATAACATCATCTTATCAGGTTTCCTAAATTGAGCAAAAATGGTCCATCTGTATCTGTGTCCTGATGTTAAAGATCATTGACTGTTTAAAAAAAAGGTAATTTCATTACCATTCACTCAATGAATTGAAAATGGATTCAAATTAATTCAAATAAACTACCTTCACATTGAAAAAAACATGAATCATCATCTTAATCCTTTTTTTAAACAAGCATGGGCACAAATACTGATATCTTGTCTAACTGGGTTTAGCGTGTTTTTTTTTTTTTTTCTCACGTGGATTCTCTGTGCATCACCTTGTGTTAGCCCTAATTTCTTTTACTTGGTTCTATAATAATTTTGAGGAGGATGTGGCTTTTTAGTTTATTGCACAATAGATTTTTCTTCCATGTGTAGCACTTTGATTTACATTTGTTATGTTTGAACACCGCTATAGCGACCTCTATATTGGTTGAATAAATTGGGGTAAAATGCATCCCTGGAATTGAACCCATTTTAACTTATAAATATATCTTCCATTCATTGTTTGTGCCGCTTTTTTTCACGAGGGTCGTAAATCTAAGCGTTCATCGTTCTCAACTGTGTGCTCTTAAGCTGACGCTCAACAGCTGCTGTGAGGATTTATTAACGGTGTACGGTTAACGAATTGATTATCTGCGATTAACCACAATTAATGCTGAGGGCGTCCACCCTGACACCTCTCAAACGGGACGCCGCACTCTCGCCCTCTGATAGACAGGCCTCGCATCCTATTTCGTTGTTCCGTTCAAGGCGTTATTGATCCGCCGCGAGTTAATTACAAACCAGGAAGCGAAGCGTTCATGCTGCATCTTTCTAGACATCTGACTGTCCCTCACCATGTGGGGGATTGCCCTCAAAGAGGCGGGATTTCTAACCCGAAGGTTTGGAGGGTCTTTGAGGGAAATTTGTGTCAAATGCATGGCGGACCTTTAAAGGATAATGTATGCGGGATTTGAGCACCATTAAAAAATGATGGTGATAAGATTCCAAAGGCTGCAGCCTCTCACCTTTGACTCGCATACCCATCATCTTATATGTTTTCCCCATACAGTTGTACCTTTTTTTATGAGCATCTCTACACATGAGAATTTTGATACACAACTTTTTTCTTATCCATAATCTTGCTCGCTTTACCTAGAAAAATCACGTTCACGAGCAGTCCGAGAGGCTTGAGATGGCTCACCGCTTGTTAGAGGTAAGATCTTAAGCCGAAGCCCGAGCTCAACCAGAGTCAGGTCAGGCCTAAAATGTCAAAAATGTACTTTTGGGTTAAGGACAGGCTTCTATCTCACTGACTTTTTAAAAAAAAAAATCATACACCTGTAATTGTTTTTGTTTCTTTTTCTTCACGGAGGTCCTGTCTCCCTCTTGCACTGCCATTGCGCTGTGTTGTACGAAACCGGGACAGAATCCTCCACAGAGAAAAATAAACTAAGAACAATGATGGGTGGATACTTAAAAAAAAGAGCAAAAGAAAAGCTCCTCCTCCTCACAAATTAAGAAAATAATCCTTACAAATAAATCGTGAAAATTCAGATTTTCTTCGGGCTCTGTCCCTAAAATCAAGTTAATTTGTCGAACTTGAGCTGGTTCAGGCTTCAATCCCAGAGAGTTGGATCGTGCTGGCTATTTTTAGGCCATCAGCTTGGTTCACTAGGCACCTTTTCTGCGCCCTTGAGTATAGCTGCTTTATTCTGCAGCAAGTTTGTTGGGATTGCATCTCATTAATCATGTTTTATAGCATCTCCTTGTTGTGACCTATTTGATTTTATCCATAAATTCCATAAAAAAGGAAAATCATGACAATTGACACACAGCAAAAACTAATATAAAACCGAGAGTTCGGTGTGAGTGACCAAGCTAAGAATCACAATTGGGGAGCAAAGTGCCGATAACAAAGCCGCCCAAGAATTTACTCAATGCTTTGCTGCAACAATGTCCGAGGGCGGCTTTATCATTGTTTTACAAAAAAACAGCCGAGACCAGGGAGAACCAGAGAAGCTGGCGTATATCAAGGACATTAGAGAGGTGCTGACTAAAAGTGAGTTTAGCTAAAAGGGCAAAAGCAAGCAAGCAAGATAGCAAGAAATAGTTTTAAAAAGTGCTGTCAACAGTTTTTGTGCTTTCACGTTTGTTTAAAGTTACAGAAACCTTAATTTTAAGTGTACAGTAACAGGTTATGCATTATAGAGTCGTGCGCCGTTACTCCTTTACCACCCACCCCCTCCCACTAACGCACCTCCACCCCATGCACACACCTTCATTACGCCCTCGTGATGAACTTGTATTTTATTTTGTTAACATCATCTTATTTATCCATTTGCTGTATTTTCTACGTTTAACTACTATTTGAATGTGTTTGTAGTAATCAGTAATATGTTTTATTAGTATTTGGAGTTCACTTGGATCCTTTTGGGAGGTCGGAAACAGGCTAATTAGTTTTTAATTATTTCATATCGGGAAAATCTGCACATTACACAAGCAATTCGAGCTACGAGCGCAATCCTGGAACAAATTAAGCTCGTATTTAGAGGTATGACAGTATATTTTTAATTATTGGATCATTTCAAGTTGTGTACGCAATATAACAATTTTTGTACGGAAAACAAAAACTCAGTTTTGTTAAAACCGTTTTCGTCTGGCCGATTTTGGTTCCAATTCATTTTTAATTCACATAGTCTGTTTTGCTGTCTTGCTGCATTCATGTGCGGTCTCTTATCAAGGTTTCATCATTTACCTCAAGCTGAGATTTTGGATATTTCCTTACCCTTATGTAGGTTTTAGATCAGGGGATGGTGTTATAATAGTCTGTAGTCTGTAATGGTCTGTGCAGCCCTTTGAGACTTCTTGTGATTAAGGGTTATACAAATGATCACGTTTGTAAGGTTTATTTTTGCATAATAGGGGCAATTGCAATTATTAATAATAAAGACGTAAACATATTTTTGTAGTATTTCTGCTTTAGTATTTTTGCAGGAGGAATTTTGTAGGATTTTTGTAGTATTTTGCTATTAGTATTCTTGAAGTATTTCCGTAGTATTCTTGTAGTATTTCTGTAGTATTTTGTTGTATTATTGTAGTTGTATTTTTGTCGTATTTTTGTCACAAACCAGGAACGGAGACATGACCCTGTAGCGTTCGTTTTCTCAGTTTTTATTGAAAAGGATCGACGAACACGGGTTACAGGTGGCGGGAAAGCGGAAGTGGCACTTCCGTGTCGAGCGAGGAGGATTGGAGACAGGTGGGAATTAAAAGTCGTTGGCCGGGACTGGAGAGCAAAGGCGGTGTCAAGTTCGGAAACAAGGTCGGTCATAGGAGGCAGGCAGGTAACGGGGCAAAACAGGTCAGGTAAGAGGCAGGCTGAACGGGACGAAGTCAGGTCCGGAAACAGGTTGGCAACGAAGACCAGGCAGAGAAAAACAGGGCAGGAACAGAGTCGGACGAATAGGCTTACTGAGCTGGTGGCAACAGTTCGCATAACAATCTGACGGCTTCCTCTTGGAAGCCGGGGGTTTAAAAAGAGTGCATCAGCCAATCAGCTGTCCAGGCTGTTGGCGCCAATTAAGCACCCGCAGGTGCTCTCAGTCGGTAATCATGACAAATTTGGAACTATTTCCATAGCAGGAATGTACTCATAGTTCTGCAGGAGTATTATTGTAGGACTCTTGTAGTATTTCTGCAAAGGTATTCTTCTTGTAGTATTTCTGTTGTAGTATTTATGTAGTAAGACTTTTTTTTGTATTTATGTAGCAAGACTTAGTATTTCTGTAGTATTTGGTTGATATACTGTAGTTATATTTTTGTTCTATTTTTGTAGTTGTATTTTTGTCGTATTTTATGTACTATTTCCATGGCAGGAATGTAGTCATATTTCTGCAGTAGTATTATTGCAAGACTCTTGTAGTATTTTGGTCACATACTTTTTGTAGAATTTTTTTAGTATTATTTAAGTATTTCTGCAGTAATATTATTTTAGGGTTCATGTAATATTTCTGCAAAAGTATTTTTGTATTTTTGTTGTAGTATTTCTGTTGTAGTATTTATGTAATAAGACTGTCATAGTTATGTAGCAAGACTTTGTAGTATTTCTGTAGTATTTTGTTGTATTACTGTAGTTGTATTTTTGTAGGTTTTTTTTTGTACTATTTCCAGAGCAGGATTTTTTTTCATATTTCTTTAGTATTGTTGTAGTATTTTTGCGGCGGTATTTTACAGTATGTCTGTAATAAGATTTTTTAAGTAGTTCTGTAGTATTCTTGTATTTCTGTAGTATGCTATTCGTAGTATTTTTTGTTTTGTTTTATTGATATAATTTGTTTTAATTTATGAAGTAATTTCAGTATTATTGTAGTTGGACTTCAGTCGTAATTCTGTGTTACAGTATTTATAGTATCTCTGTACTATTTACGTAGTAGGGTTTTTGCAGTATTTTTTCGTGTCCTTGTAGTATTTCTGCAATAGCATTTTTGTAGTATGGTTGATATATTTTTTGCAGTTATGTTTTTGTGGCAATCTAGAACCAGTTGCTAGTCACCTGGTATTTCAACCTGAACGCCTAAATAGGTGCACCCAAAGTAAAACTGAAGCTGTATTCGAAACCAATTGGACTATCAGCATAATTTTTGTCTCCTTTTGAAGATAACAATTTAAAGTACAGTATTTTCCGCACTATAAGGCACACCTAAAAGTCTTAATTTTTTTCAAAAGCTGACCATGCGCCTTATAATACAGTGCGCCTTATATATGGCTCAATATTAAATCGCAAGGTCTTGCAATTTACGCAACAGCCGCCGACTCGATTTTCCCCCGAACGTGGAGTAGTCCGCAGTGTTGCTGGGATTTATATACCGGCGTTTTATTGGCTAACCAATGTGTCAATCATCATTTGAATCGATCGCTATTGGCTAAAGTTATTCGGAGCCTCGGATAGGCTAGAGGGCCGAAACAAACCCTGCAATTGGCCGAAAAAGATGTGTCAATCATCAGTTAAATCGATCGCTATTGGCTGAAGTTATTCGTAGCCTCGGATTGGCTAGAGGGCCGAAACAAACCCTTCAATTGGCCGAAAAAGATGCGTCAATCATCCGTTAAATCGATCGCTATTGGCTGAACTTATTCGGAGCCTCGGATTAGCTAGAGGGCCAAAACAAACCCTGCAATTGGCCGAATAAGATTTGTCAATCATCCGTTAAATCGATCGCTATTTGTTGAAGTTATTCGGAGCCTCGGATTGGCTAGAGGGCCAAAACAAACCCTGCAATTGGCCGAAAAAGATGACTGAATAGCAAGCTTGCTAAACTACGCCATTAAGAAACATGTTTCATTAGTCTGTATTTGTAAATATTTTACTCTCCTGGATTTACTACACTCACGGTTGTAAGAAGACCGTGGTTACGTATCATTATTGAACGTGATGGCGAACATTAGAGAACTTAGGTGAGCTATGCGGCTTTATATTTTCCCGGTATCTTGTTTTAGAACGATCTTGATGTTGCTGTGATGAGTTGAGTAAATAAACTCAATTCCAAGTGTTTATTGTCATATGCACAGTAAAGTTGCGAGCGAAAAAAAAAATAGAAACTAAGGAATGGTTGGCATTTCTTGAATCTCAAGACTTTAACCTTCCGAATGATATTTGAAACGATGCATTTGAGTGACATCGTACGGACACCGCATCCGCACGTGTCTACGACACGTATTTGCTTCTTTGCAAGCTTTGGGAATGTTAAGGGGGTAATCAGTTTGACTGAATCATCTGACTGTTTTGTCGACGTTCCCATTGTAGCGCCTTATAATCCGGTGCGCCTTATCTATGGAAGATATAGGACCAAAAACTATTTTTTGGGGGTGCGCCCTATAACCAGGTGCGCCCTATAGTGCGGAAAACACTGTACTTTTGTTGTATGATCGTGGTATTGTTGCAGTAGTATATTTTTAGGATTCTTGTAATATTTCTGCAGTAGTACTTCTGTAGTATTCCTGCAGAAGCATTCTTGCAGTATTTACATAGTAGTATTTTTCAGTATTTCTGTTATAGGATTTTTGTAGTATTTCGGTAGTATTTTCGTTGTATTTCTGCAGTAGTATTTTGCAGGACTCTTGCAGTATTAGTACAGTAGTATTTTTGCAGGATTCTTGTGGTATTCCAGCTGTAGTTTTTTTGTAGCGGGGTTTTTTGCAGTATGTCTGTAGTATTTTTGTATTATTGTAGTATATCTGTAGTTTTATTTTATTTATTTTTTTACGATTTTTGTATCATTTCCGTATTAGTATTTTTGCAGTATTTTCGCAGTAGTATTTTTTTGTACTATTTCCATAGTAAGATCTTTGTAGTATTTCACTTGTATGATTTTTGTAATATTTCAGTAGTATTTGTATAGAATTACTCCAGTAGATACTTGCAGTATCTCTGCCATATCGTTTGTGTTGCAATCATTAATAAGGGCATGAGGTTGACGGATATAGATTTATAAATGGAGGTTTTGGGGGCCTTTAAGGGAAAATTGTGTTAAAATGCAAGGCGGACCTTTAGTGAATAAGGTAAACAAGATTTGAGTGGAAATGTTGATGATATGCTTTCACAGCCTACAACCTCTCACCTTTGACTCCTGAAATGTATTAACAATAATTATAATAATAACAATAGCAATAATAATAATAATAATAATGATGTTAGTGGAATTGAGTGAGACACATTCTTCTCCTATGTTTTTCTTTTCTCTTCTTCCCGTCGTCTCACTTTTCTCTTTGACATCGTCTCTTGCAAAAGGGAGGCTAGCGTGTAAAAAAGGAAGAAGCAAAAAGAATCTTTATCAAATCCCCATTCTGAAGCTTTCAATAAGGCAGGCCATTACCTCACTGGCGCTTTTGTTCGGCCTATACAAGGAGAACAAAATGGTTATTCAGGAGGACGCTTTAGATTTTTATTGTGGGCTCGCTCTGCACAAAGAGCGGCGTTATTGTATTAAAAAGAACCATCTGTGGCAGAAACAATGGCTTCAAATTATCTGTGAATACCCAGTGAACAAAATATAAAGCTTTTTCCTGCTCATTATGTGGGCTAAGCTAGGGGGTGGAAGATAGAAAGAGGAGAGGCGCAGACTTCGCCGCGACTGACTTTTGTTGTTCTTGCTCGCATTCTTCTCCTTTTGCAATCGGCCCCCTTTTCACACTGCGCCACGCCGTCTGGCCGCGGCTTTTACTCGGTGCGTGGCGAGCCTGCAGCACGCGGAGGGAGCTCCGCGGAGGAGATCCGGAGAAGCCGCAAAACGCGTAGCGGGGGCTCGGGTTCGGAACGCGGAGGCTGCGGCGAGCGAATGATGCGTCCTGAGCAGCCGGAGAAAATTTGATTGCGCTACAAGGGGAAGACAATTTTTTCAGTTCTTTTTCCTCTATTCCTGCCAATCACTGAAAAGGGAAGACGACGCTCTGCAGAGACAGTAAGTTGGAGGAGAATCCTGCATGCGCGCACGCTTTCCGTAGTTTGATGGGGTGAATTTCGTGCTTGCGCGTGCATGTGAGATACTAGCGCGTGCTTGTGTGGGTGTGCGTGTCTTGCTGCACTGTTGTGGAATGATGCTCAAAGCCAGCGGGAAAGTTGACGTGATTTTATTACCATTTCGTCGTTATTAGACTGTAAAATTACCGGCATTATTTTAACAGTCTGTAGATAAAGAGCATATGTTTACTGGGTCAAAAGTCTTTAATTGAATTGTTTATTTTAAGGTACTCGGTGATGGGGTTCATCTAAAAATTTAAGAGTTTTAACGCAATCTCAGTGAAAGATACTCATTTTCTGCAGATGGTTAAATTACACTGGTTATTTATCTGTGTATTTTTTCATAATGATATTTTTGTAATCTTAAAAATACGCTTTTTATTTAAAGTATTTTGGGTGATTTAAATAAATTATCAACTCATTTCATCTAATAGCAATTACAAATAATATTTAATCTGAATTTACGCTCCATTTTTAATTACTGTTACAGCTATGATGGGATAATTGTTCTTAATGTTTTTATCACATTTTTCAAAGGTTGTGTGCTTTTAAACATGTTTTTTTTTGTTAAAATCCAATAGCCATTGTAAATAGTATTTATTCAGAAAATAAGTTCTAGTTTTGATTGAATGTAAATTTTGTTTTTAGTATACGTTTGTATTGCAATGTAAAAAAACAAATTAGAGAGTGAAAAAACGATTTGTTTATGATATTGCAATTTAATTGCTCTTGAAAAAATTTGGTTTTGTTTTTTTAGTACAGTGGACATTTTTTGATTATTTTTGTTGCTCTTGATAACACTACATAGATTTTGTTTTCAGTTTACTGGAGTTGCTTGTTTATTTTTGTGCGTCTCGAGTTCATGTTGGCGTTGATCATACTACATAATTTGTTTGTATTTTTAGTTTACTGGAGCTGTTTGATTTTCTATGGGTGGCTCTGCTCCATGTGACGGCCCCTAGCGGCAAAAGCATTTATGAATACACGAACATTACAATTGCGTTCAATCTCTGCTGAATTTAAAGTGGTTATCTAATGCTAATAAATATATAGCGTTAGGTTATGTAGCAAATAACTTTATAGAACCGCATGAGCTACTTTTCACCCCATTACTTTTTCACCCCATTATTAGAACTTAGGCCATTCTCTAAGCTCTACGTTGTAAATATTTGTGTCTACTTTCCCTGACAGTCTTGTATCTTATTTTTCTCTTTTAAGTATTTATGATATGTTTACAATGGAATGCCATGTTTAATCTCCTTGTATACAATGTTTCACCACGTTGATTTAAAGACACTTCAATACAATACAATTTAACTTTAAAAATACTCCTATACTTTTTTTCCTGATAATTATAAATAACCCTGCAGTTTTCAATGGAATAAACATGAGTCGTTTTTGTTTTACATCCCATTGGTGCTGATCCTACATCCCTCCAATTTACCAAAGCACAAATATTTGCTATCACTCACATTTATTGCAACCGTGTAGGCTTTTCCAACTGCACTGCGAATTTCTCCTTTTTTTCTAATTTTAATTCACAATAATTGTGGATGCAGGACCATTCGCGTCTGGCCGGGGCCCCGCTCTCAGGCAGCCGCAGGTCCCCGCTGTTCCTTTATTATCCTAAACAGATTAGAGGTAGCGGGGAACGCACTCAGATGCAGATAGCAGCCCATTTTGGAGCTTGCATTATAATGGGGCGAACTGCATGTGTCGCCTCTCACAGCCTATTAAGCGCCAGATGAATCTTATGTAAGGTTGCGAGGCCTCCATAATGAGAGCAGAGGTGGATGGAATGAGGTGGTAAGGGTGTGTGTGTGTGTGTGTGTGGGGTGCTCTTCCAAATAATATCAAACGGCTACAATACAAATAACAAGCCTTGATCTATTGGATTTCAATTATGATTTAATCCAGTGACAATCTCCTTTGATTTCATTAGTTCATGTGAGTGATCATTGGACTTGTTTTGAGGCTTTTTGTAATTTGGTATGGGGTGTGTTCAACCACAAGTCATGCAACATTTTTTATCTAAGGTAAATTAATATTTTTGTTGTTTTTACTACATTGGAGACCAGGGGTAGGCAAACTACAGTCCGTGGGCCACATGCAGCCTGTCAGGCTAATCGATTCGGCACGCTAACCAAAACAGTCATGTATATTTTAATAGTACAGTCCAAACAAAAAATAAATGTTTTTTTTGGGTGGCAACTATGTCCCCTCTTTGTTACTCTGTGTTTCTACAAAAAAATACTATGAAGAAATACTACAAACTACTGCGACATTACAACAAAACCAAATATCAAATTCAGTGCTTAAAAACTAGGACTTCATATTTTATTTTGCTTTAATTCTGAAAAGGAACATTTTGGCAATAAAACTATGCTACTACAAGAGTATGGCATAAATACAACTACAATAATATGACAAGACTACTATGGGAGTAATACGAAAATACTACAGAAATACTACAAAAACACCACTATAATAATACTATCATACAAAATTACTACTACAGAAATATTATGAAATAAATACAATGAAAATGCCACTACGTTAATACTATGATACAAAATAACTACTACAGAAGCATTACTACGGAAATATTACAAAAATACTTCAAAAATCATATTACGATAGCAATACTTTGAAATGTTACAATACAATTACAACAGAAATACCCCAAAATACCACTATAGTAAAACAAAACGATCACTACAGAAAAATTAGGAAAGACATACTATTAAAATACACTACCAGAATCTTACGACAAAAATACGACAAAAATACTGCTACAGAAATATTATGACAGAAATACTACAAACATACTATTACAGAAATATTGTCACAGAAATTATGCAACTATACTACCACAGATATATTTCGACATAAATACTTCAAGCATACTACAACACCAATATTACAAAAAGGCTACTACAGTAATACTACAAAAATACTACAGATGTACTATGAAACTACTACAAAAAAACTACAAAATTACTACTATGTAAATACTACAAAAATACTACAGATATCTCATCTCATTTCATTAGCTACACCGCTTATCCTCACTAGGGTCACGGGGGTGCTGGAGCCCATCCCAGCAATCATCGGGCAGTGGGCAGGGGACACCCTGAACTGGTTGCCAGCCAATCGCAGGGCACACGGGGACAGACAACTCACTCGCTCATTCACACCCAGGGACAATTTTAGACCGGCCAATTCACCTGAAATGCATGTTTTTGGAATGTGGTAGGAAACCGGAGTGCCCGGAGGAAACCCACGCAAGCACGGGGAGAACATACAAACTCCGCACAGGAAGTCTGGAGCTGGTTTTGAACCCACGCAGGAGGTTCCCAAGACATGAACTGTGCCGCACATGCGCTAACCACTGCGCCGCCGTGCTGCCCTACTACAGATATACTACAAAAAAAATCCACTATGGACATACTATGAAACTAATACATAAACACTACAAAATTACTACTATGCAAATACTACAAAAGTACTACTGCATAAATACTACAAAAATCCTAAAACAAAACAAAAAACGCTACACGACTACTGGTGGTGGTGGGCACCATTATCTGTGGTGTGTATTAGGCAAATACAGCCTGGCAGCAGGGACATTATGTATTATTTTTGCTGTAAGTGTGAGTGTTTCAAAATCAATTTGATGAAAGTAATCTATTTAAAAATAAATATAACGAGTAGATGTCTGCATGTATATTTCAACTAAATGAAAAAAAATCCAATGACTCGAAAACATAGTTGCCCACCCCTATTATAAAACAGAAAGTAATTTCATGTCTCCCCCCTGTGAAACTCTTGCCTTGCAATTGTCCTTCTCGCCGTTTGACGGCGCTAGTGTCGCGCAGCAATACACCACGCATGCACGCGCGCGCACGACGGCAGGTTCAAGATAGGAACGCAAAACAAGTGGCAGGCGCGGGAAGGGTGCGCACCAACTTTTTGGGTGTGTATTAAAAAAAAAGGCGTATGAAAGAATAATTTGAATAGAAGTGTGCGAGGAGGCCGCGCGACCTCATGTCGTGTTAATTGGGCCTCGAGTTGAGTTTGGATCGGGAACAGAAGAGAAGCAAGCAGGTGTGCCTCGCACATCATTCGCTAATTGGACGACTGCCTTAAATCTCTCAAATATTCCTCACCTTTATTCCTAATCCACTTGTAAACCCCGGTAGGTTTTGTACGAGTAAGAGGAAGGGGGGGGGGGGGCTCTGGGGGTTGGGGCTCGGGTCAGTGAGTGAGGCTTTTAATATGAACCCCTCCGCCAACAATAACAGCAACAGTGGCAGTGGAGGTTAGTACTGTGTAGTTCGCGAACGAATCAGCATTTCGGCGCTAGGACCTGAACGGCGGGAGCCAGATCCCCTTCCAATCTCTCTCTCTTTCTCTCTCTTTCACCATTTCTCCCTCTCCTTTACAATCTTCGTCTCGCTCTTTCTTTTTCTTTCTCTGCCTTGTTATCTTCTCTCTCTCTCTCTCTCTCTCTCTCTCTCTCTCTCTCTCTCTCTCTCTCTCTCTCTCTCTCTCTCTCTCTCTCTCTCTCTCTCTCTCTCTCTCTCTGTATTTATCTATGTTTATTTTTCTCTTTCTATCATTTTCCCTTTCTCTCTTTCTACTGAGTCCAGCCCTTTTTCCTCTCTTCCTCCCACTCTATTTCTCTTCCCCTTTTTTGTTTTTACTCCCTACTTCCTGTGTCTCTCGCTCTCCCTGTGTCTCTTCCTCTCTTTTTTCCCTCTTTCTGTCCTTTTCACTCTCTCTTTTTCTTTATTTCTCTCTCTCTGTCTCTTCCTCCTCTCTCTCCCTCTCTTTCTCTCTCTCTCTCTCTCTCTCTCTCACGTTCCCTTATTTAACTATTTTTCTCTTTCTTCTCTCTTTTTCATCTCAATCTTTTTCTCTATCTCTCTTTCTCTCGTTTTCACAATCTCTTTTTTTCTGTCATTTTTTACCTGTTAATCTATCTCCTTTTCCTCTCTTTCTCTCACTACATGTAGCTCCGAATATATCTCTTTCCTTCTCTCTATCTCTCTCTCTCCCTCTCTTTTTTTCTTCTCTCCATTCTCCATCCCTCTCTTTTTTTTTCTTTCTTTTGCCCTTTCACTTTTTGTTCTTGTCCACCCTCCTACTCTCTCTCTCTCTCTTTCTCAGTCTCTCTCTTCCTCTCTCTCTCTCTCTCTCCTCTTCTCTCTCTCTCTCTTAAAGGGGCTCGTGACTGGTCAGTATGGGTGGCCTCTGCTCTGTGTTGTTTGCCAAGTATACGCAATTTGAATGTTTAAATTAGATACGAGTTAACTGTATATTGAAACAATAAAGCCAATTGTGAAATAGTAGCATAATACACCTTCATAACGAATTAAAATGGTGTATATTATTTCATTATTTTTGGTAAGATATCATTAATAAGAAAATCAATACGAAAAGCCGTATGAAAGCCAAAAGAGTCCCCTCTTTTTAGTGAGCCGAGCTGAAAGAGTCCGTTCTTTAAAAAGGGGCGAAATCTCCATCACTAGTGGAAGTGGAGTGGATTCTCGTCTTTGTCCAGCAGATGTAGGGACAACGTGACTAACAAAAAGGCGCTTATTTGCACCAAGATGAGCCCGTCTGCCTTCTGTGCATGCGTCGGCATTCAACTGCAACCCGCCACAAGGCGAGCCGTCGTAGGGAAACATCTTGGATTACCGCGTACTCTCTTTGAGACTCTAAAAACAAACAGAACCGCCTCTCTTCACTCACCTTATTGTTACTTATTATTCCCCTTTAGGGTTTGAGTATTTATTATCACAACTATTTCTTTTTATTTGCGGTTTTGGAATTGTCGCAACTTTCTTGATATTTAAATTTGTATCATTTATTTAATGTGTTTGTGTTTGTATTATTATTATCATTATTATTATTATCATTAGAATAATTAGTGTTGGTTATTTATATTTACTATACATTATCTTTATATTATTTATGTTTCTTTTTTCTCTTTTCATTTCCTTGTTTTTGTTTTGAGTTTGTTTGATTTCTTGAACTACCACCAGTTTAAAATATTCCCCCGGGAAAATGTGAGGTGTTTGTGGGGAGTGTGCTAAGAATTTACATTTACAGTGAACCCCCGTTTTTCGTGTTCCGAGAAGATCGGCAAAATCTGTGGAGTACAAGCCTTCAGTTTTAAACCATGACACAATTAACTACGCTATCATACATTGAAACCAAGAGATAAAAACTCTTTATACTGGTTCAGGTCTTTTTTTCAACAAATAACTACAGTACTGTCGAATACTATTTTAAACAAAAAGTAGCGGGTAGACTATTTAGCCAATCAGAATGCAGAACACAATGTAAATCAGTTAAGTAGCGAGGCAGAGAAAAGTGAACCGCGTTATCGTAAGGGTTTGCTGTATACATTTTGTTTTTCTTACCAATTCGCTATTAAAAACAAGAAAAACATTGTATTCAGATTTAATTCAACCCAATTTTGGTTGGTTTGTAGCACAAAAAAAACACATTTGGGATTTATCTGTATATTGTATATACGTTGTTTTGGTCAGTTTTGTTAGTGACGTTTTCTGTTACTGTCTATTAAATATTTTGATGTATTTTACAAAGATATGTCGAAAAAAAATATTGTTTTGAAAAAATAACAGCAACAACACATAGTTGTGTCCAAATATTATAAGCATACCAGATCTGTCACTTTCTTGGCTTTTTTAATCTAAGCCTTTTAAGAGTTGGATAAACTTTTTAATGCATGTCGCTTTAAAAATTAGATCAAGCACACAAAGTGAGAATACAGAGCATGGGTGGAACCTAAGGGAATCTAAATTTGGCTTTATTACAATCACAAATGTTTCACTGAAAATGAAAAATAACGTGTGTAAAAGTTTATCGGCTCACTTGGACGAAACTTCTGTTTTCTACGCTTTGAGAAAAACTTGAGGTTAAGTTTGCACCTCAATTGGATTGTTAAAAACAAAATAAGAAATAAAACAGTTTAAAACTTTGATCCAAGAAAAGTAGCTTGTTTTCGGGTGAGAGAAGCTGTGACCCAGCAGTTTATGAAGCACCTTCAGCGTCAAATTGAATCATCCTGTTTTTTTTTTTATAAGCACCTTCTTTTCCCGGAATTCGGGAACATAATATGACCTCATTTAAATCACATATACTCCTAATATATTGAAAAATATATGTATTATGTATGGTTTATCTCCAACTAGTAAACAAGTGATCTCATCTGAGCGTTCGCGCACGTCTGAGCGTGTTTTCTCCCGAACCGCACAGGCCGCGCCTCTTTATGCTAATCACAACCTCTCATTGGTGGGCCGGCAGAGCAAGTCGACCGCGATTGGCCAGGTCGAGGCCATTTATTCGCTGACAGCCGCGTCACTCGAATGGTCGTCTATGAACTTGTTCCCAAACTCTCTGGACTTGTCACGGCTCCGGCAGGACTGGGGAGCAAAAAAAAAGGCTCCACTTTGTGAATGTGTTTTCGGAGAAGCGAGAGACTTTTGTGGACACGACATCGCCGGGACCTTTTTTGGGGGGAGCGGGCTCTCTGTGTGTGACACACCCGGGAGAGAGAAAGGCGCACGGGGGAAAGTTGCTGAAAGAATCGACAGGTAACTTTTTTTTCTGCTGCTGTTGTTTGGTACTATTTGGACTCCTCCCTTTACGTTTCACCCTGTTCGGGAACCGAGCAGTTCCCGCGATGTACAACATGATGGAGACAGAACTGAAGCCTCCCGCTCCCCAAACTAACACGGGGAACACGGGGGGCAACCCGGGCACCGGCAACCCAAAAAACAGCCCAGAGCGCGTAAAGAGACCCATGAACGCATTTATGGTATGGTCCCGGGGTCAAAGGAGGAAGATGGCCCAGGAGAACCCCAAAATGCACAACTCAGAGATCAGCAAGCGTTTGGGCGCCGAGTGGAAACTTCTCTCCGAAAGTGAGAAGAGGCCGTTTATCGACGAGGCCAAGCGGCTGCGCGCCCTGCACATGAAGGAGCACCCCGACTACAAGTACCGACCCCGACGGAAGACCAAAACCCTCATGAAGAAGGACAAATACACACTTCCAGGCGGGCTTCTGCACGCCCCGGGGGGGAACGGCATGCACGGCGCGGGGGTCGGCGTGGGAGTGGGCGGTGGTGTCAACCAGCGCATGGACACTTACGCAGCGCACATGAACGGTTGGACCAACGGCGGTTACGGTATGATGCAGGAGCAACTGGGCTACCAACACCCGGGTTTGAACGCGCACAGTCCGGCCCAGATGCAACCCATGCACCGCTACGATATGAGTGCGCTGCAGTATAACACCATGGGGGGGTCTCAAGGCTACATGAACGGCTCCCCAACCTACTCCATGTCCTACTCGCAGCAGGGGATGACGACCTTGGGCTCCATGGGACCCTCTTCAGTGGTCAAGTCCGAATCGAGCAGCTCCAGTCCGCCAATTGTCACCTCTTCGTCGACGCACCGGGCAGCTACTGGTTGCAACAGCGGCGGCGGAGGAGGAGGCGATCTGAGGGACATGATCAGCATGTACCTGCCAGGAGCGGAGGTCAGCGAGCAGACTGCAGCCCAGACCCGGCTACACATGTCCGCCCACTACCAGAGCGCCGTGCCGGGGACGACGATCAACGGAACGTTGCCCTTAACGCACATGTAAGCCCAACCCAACTCTGGACTACACGGTGGACTATTTTTTGTACAGACGAGAAAAAAAAACTAAAATGAAAAAAAGTTGTATAGAAGTGAACAGGAAACGGACACAAGTTTTTTTTCCTCCCTTTGATTTGTTTGAAGGAAGCGCTAGGACAGTGGTCGGCAACCACCAGGCCGTGGACGGGTACCGGGGCATTTGGTACTGGGCCGCACAGAAAGGCAAAAAAACATACTTTTTACTTAAACTGTATTCGAAAATACACACACAAAAAAGCATACTTTCTACTTAAACTGTATTCGAAAATACAATCCCCCCCAAAGATCAAAGTTTGGTTGCAAATTTTGGTGCGTGTTTCACGTTAGTACATCATCGTAATTGAGCAACGATTCATCAGTCGACTTTATTTGCTCAGCATTTGATGTAACGGGAATCAAACCTGGTCTTGGACGGTAATGTCAAAATGTCAAAATATAACCACTAAGTTATTTGGATTGTAGATGACAATAGAAAATGTATTACATAGGATCTCATCATCACTGTATTTTTTTACGGCGCCACGTTGTACAATCTTGCAATGGAGCAAGAAAGATCTTAGCCAAGACAATATTGTACAAAGTGCTACAGTGAGTAACATTAGTGTGGTGATGAGATAAAATATATTACACCTTTTCTATGTTATCTAGATCCGTAGTGATCTAGTGAATGCACAGAGAAACAAGGCTTATTATCATCATCATCATCATCATCATAATTATTTTTAGTATTATTATTATCGTTAATCTTATTATTACTTGTGTTATTATTGGGCTGGGTCGCGAGAATATAGAGACAAAATGGTACAGAAAAAAGTTAGGGACCACTTCACTTCCCTCACTTCCCTCACTCGCTTTATTTCATTTAAGACAACCCCCCAAAATTATTTATTCTATTTTTAATGTCTCGAAATTTCGGTAAAGAACGGGTTGCCAAACATTGCTCTAGAGGAGCCGCGCAAGGCAAAAGGCGCCCCCAGACGCCCCCTCCCCTGTCACTGCTGGAGCAAGTTTTCAACACGACCAAGTGGGAGTCGCAATCAAATGCTTTTTTTTTTTATTGCAATCACCTTTTGTACAGTATTTATCGAAAAACATTTTTACAATCAGATGGAATTGTTCAACGGAGAGGTTGCATCGTTTCCCGCCCCTTTTAGATCCAATCTATATAAATATATATCGTAAAATGAATTGGGAAGAAAAGAGACAGAACAAGCGAACAGGTAATGTGTTTTATTCAATTTTAATCTATTTCGTTCAGAAAGAAGCAAACGCCCCCACACAGCTCATTTATCTTCAAGTTAATTTATATTCCCGCCTCCCCCTTTTTTCATCCGTTTGAGGTATGATGCTTGTGCTCTTCATTTTTCTATTTGATTTGTACAATTTCTGTATATTGAATTTATGTGCTCTTTTATGTTTTTATCTCCAAATTCATTCCTGTAGATGTCTTTTGAAGAAGAAGAAAAAAAAAATCGAAAGCCAACCACCTCCATGTAAATACTGAAACTAATACCATCCTTATAACAGCAACGAGTTCGACTGAGTATATTTTTTCCATATGCAGTTTGAAAAAGAATAAATTTTGGAAATTTGGATACTTGGAAATGGTGCGAGTTTTGATTTTGACTTTAATTGTTTCTTTTTGCTTAATATGCAAATGAGTTCGTTTGGACAGTGGTGTTCCTGCTTCGTTAAACTGAAAATTGCGATTTTATTTTTGTTTTATTTCAGCGCTTGGTGAATAACTGCGTTTGTTTTTTGTGTTTAATCTGGGGACGTTGTTAAAATGTTCAAGACATGCAGTCAGATTTTACGACCGTAATTAGTATTAATTAAAACGGATAAACTTACATTAAATACGCTTCTTCCCGTATTACCACCCCGAATTCCAATCTACAGCGTCCATGAATGCTCATGTACTGTACAACTGCCACCGCGAATATGCAAATATTTATCATAATTTATCATTAACATATTGTTTTTAACATTTTCCAACCTTTTGAAGATTTTTACCCTTTTTCTTGGACTGGAAGGAAGAGACACCCAATTGGGTTATACTTGTATAATAACGATAAAATCAATTAATAATGATAATAACAATAATAATAGCAATAATGATAATAGTAATAGGTGGCGTGAGATTAAAATGCATTGTTTTTCATTTAGTGATTCACGTATACACAACAATTTATCCGTTTTCATTAAAAAGAATGAGTTCTCCTGTCTTTTTTTGAATTTCCAAGGCCTCACTATTTTTATCCATAGACTAATTCCCCTTTTTTTCTGTGTGGGTATTTTTCTCCCTCATGCAATGTTTAATCAAACGGGCCTGCCTGCTGTTTTCGGTTTCTCGGGTGACTCTCACTTCTCTTCTTGTCCTTTTAATACACCTAAATTCGTCTGAGGCGCAGCCAGCCTTCTCCCCTGGAAAAAATAATCCTCAAAATGAGCTAACAGCTCGCTTTGAATTACTAACGGTTTTAAATCTGGTCTGGTGTGCAGCGAGGTAGATTAAGATTAGGGCGGTTGTGTTTTGCAGGTTTTTTGGTGGGTCCCGGGGGAATGTGACCCACATGAATATTTGAAAAAAAAAAAAAAACTCCTCTGGGTCTTGATCGGCTGGGCCTAGAGAGGGTCAAAGGATAGTAGTCCTCTTCATTATTTATTGATCCAAGACGCCCAATTGTTTGTAATAGCTGTGCACACCGGTGATAAACAATTTGTGTCAGAAAAGGCTGAACTAGAAAGCCTATTAAAGTGTCTCTGGTCCCTCCCGAAACCCCCACCCACCCTCCTTTTTCTGTCCTCTTTGTAGCGACATCAGGTCCCCGCTTAGTGGCCCCGAGGACAGAATAAATTATGTTGTCAACTTTGATGTGGCGGGAAAAAACAATCATGAGCAAAATTATGCAACGGGTTGTATATATTTTAAACGTGCACACTGGGATCAAAAAACGGACGAGGGTTATTTGTGGTAATAGGACAAGAGGCCGAGATAAAACGTCTCACACATTTTTTATTGGCTGGTGATACAAACGTGTAAAATGCATTTTAGATTTCGTTCCTAAATCCATTTATTCAATTTATTAGGATAAAATAATCTATATTTACCGCCGTGTTGTCCGTATTTAGGGATCGTCTTTGTACTTTTTTATACAGCTCACATGGAACTGTGAATACAAATATTAGTTTTTTTCTACTGTTGGGCCCGATCCAGGAATAGTCGTAATGTTTCAAAATAAATAAAATATAATTTAGGGAATTATATTTGGGTTTTTAACAACACAGCGGTGGGTTATTTTGACCTTAAGGCTACAGAAGGGACAAAAAATTAACACTTGGTCCAAACATTTTAAAACTTATTAGTTCGTTGATGAAAAATGTGTTAAGACCCCAAAAGCATTAGGGTATCATAGAATAGAATAGAATAGAATAGAATAGATTATAATTTAATAAAATAGAATTTAATCGAACAGAATGAAATAGAAATGTATTTATTGTCATTGATCAAATTTGATTTTGCCCAAAACAATTAAAAAAATGAATGCAGATTTATTACAATTTCTCCCTAAATATTAGGATTTTGTTCCAACAAACAAATCTTCATTTCTCTATAGTTTTACTTTTCACATTTTCATTACACCAAATCACTCGTGTTTATGTGCGTGTTGTTTCCCCAAAAAGAGATTGTTTTGTTCAGAACAGGCCAGTTTTTATCGATTTTTTTTTAAACTTAAAAAAATGTGAGATAATGTTTGATTTGAATATATTCTCATTGATAAGAACGCTATGAAAATTGTTTACAACGAGATTATAAATGTCACTCCAGGATAAACAAGATAGAAATAACATAAAACAAATAAGATCAAATGATTGTAAGCACAAATAGGCAAAATATTTACAAGGTAGTGCGTGGCCTACGTTTTAGATATATTGGAATACTGGTGCAATGAAAATAGTGCTTCATAACAACGGTGAATTGAATAGAATAAAATATAATGGAATATTTTATCATGGTCATAAAAAGTGCACTGGGAAATATATAGTCCATCATCTTTAGCTGCAGCAAATATACATATAATCGTGTGTGTCTATTTTATTGTGCTATTTTGCCTTCTTAAATATGCATTTTAGAGTGCTTTACTGCTTTGCAAGACGAGGAGGTAACTATACGTGCGTTTCCGTCTCCCCCTTATCCTCCCCCCTTGCACGCACTCGTGGCGTCTGCCCTCTACAGACGCACTTCCTGTGCTCGCGTGTTGAACGTCCTGCAGGACGCTCGGGGCTATTTAGACTGCAACAGGTGGGAAGCGCGCGCCGCTGCTTATTTTTCTCATCTCGCCTGAGGTTAAAAAAGAAAAAAGAGAAAAAAAAGAAAAAAACCTCCCAGATGTTACGCGTGATAATTTGCCGTGGCGTGTGGTTGTCCAGGGTTTGTTGGGTGTGGGTTTTCAACACTGCAGAAATAAAAGCGACTCCACACACGACGTGAAACCTGATTATGGGAAAAATAAATGAAAATACAGTATGTTTAAATATAGTCGAAATCCAAGTGCAAAAAATGAAGACAAATAAATAAAAACTTTTAGGAATTTGGTGTTACCCAAACAAACACAAATTTGAGTGTTATTAATATGAAAAATGCTATATCAATAATGGGATTTTGTTTCAACAACAAAATGTCGCCTTCTTCTTTTTTGTTAGATTTTTCACATTTCCCCCATAAAACCATTCGTTTTTGTATGCGTGTGTGTTATTTGCTAAAATATATTGTTTTGGCCAGTTTTGATGAATGCTTTTCTATTTAGTCTAATTGTGTTATAAATAACGATTTAATAAACATTGTTTCCAAGTAGATTGGACATGGCTCTCCAGGATAAACACGTAATAAATTCTTCAACGATGAAAACAAGAGAAAATAATGTCAGGATACATCATTAGCGTTGATTTGTACAAAAGAACCCGGAAAATTCGGGCAAATGGGTTATAGTAGTTGACTGATCAACTTGAAACTGAACTTGAATACTTTGGATACAATCTTTAATTGAGTATCACATAGATTATTCTTTGAATACATTATTTTTGGGGGTTTAAAAGGCGCCCTATTGAAAAATACGGAGCATTACTTAGTACACATTTTCCAAAGTAGGTGAAAGTCTGACAACATACTGTATGGTCTCATCTTTTACAAATGCCTCTGATTTCTTTTCCTCATGCATTTGAGCCACAAGAACCACAAAACAGTGGTGATAACTTCATTATTTTAGTCACAGGGCAGATTTTGCATGTCTTCACTGTCATGCGAAAAATGTATTGCCTTCTTGCCTTTATGGAACGTTAACAATCTAAATTTGGTGATATTGTTTTAAACAACCTCCTAAATTGCTATATTTTATTTGCCATATCTCCCAAATTAGGTTCCTCTCCAGAAAGCCAGAAAATTGGGTAGGAAACGTTCCAAAAAGTCCAAAAAGGACAAAAATGGAGAGGATTGTATTCACATGTTATGCTGTTATCTAGCTAAAACAAGCTTAAATATGTTTTCAAAAATCAGTTATTTTACCTCTTCTTCAATTCCAGTATTATTCACAGAGGGCATGTTTTGCATGTTTTTGCCATTTATTTGAAAATATTTAACTTTCTTTGCCTTTATATATTCTTAACAATGCCATTTAGGTCACGTTGCACAAAGCAACCCCCTAGATCACTTTATTTTATTCAAGGGAACCCAAATATATAAGGTCATTCAATTAGAGCCCCGAAATTGGTTATTTAACATTGCAAAAAGGCAAAGAAGGAACTCAGGATATGTTATGATCTTATTTAAGTAAGACAAGCTTGAATATGCAGTTAAAGTGTCAAACCGGAGACAAACATATTGCGTTTTTGTGCCTCACAAAGCAAGCACATTGGCTGCTTCTCTTTCCTGCACCTGCACCTTCTTTGGCAAACACACTCATTCACTCTCACACACAGACACACAAACACACCCAAAGTGAGAAAGACCACACACTGACTCAACAGCATGCCATCAACTAAAGCTCGCCCGGGGCCTGCGGTGTTTCTCGGTGCTTCCAGGCCTCTGTGAGAACCCCCTCTCCCACCCGTAACCCCCTCGGCCCCCTCACACCATCACGTCACCGGCTCGCAGCTCCAGTTGCGTTTATCATCTGTGCTCATTGATACTGACAGCTCCATAAAGCTGCATCATTAAACACCGAGCACGCTTCACCATTCCGAATCAACGGCTACATTTTTCACATTCTGTAGCAGGGGTGGCGAAACGACGGCTCGCGGGCCTTTTCAATTCTGCCCGCCAAAGAAAAATGGTGAAGATCTAAACGATAATGGTGAATAAAGTCCAGTTGAACCTCTCAATACGAGCTTAATTTGATCCAGGACTGTGCTCGTAGCTCAAACTGCTTGTGTAATGATATGAAATGATTACAAATAATTGTTTCGTTGCCGTCTAATCAAAAGCGAGATAAGTGACGGAGATCGCATACCTTTCAATTCATATGTTTTACTGTAATTTTTTTTGTTTTTGACTATTTAAAAGCGTGTACGCCGTATGAAATGCTTTGCACAAGAGAAAAAAACAACAGTGAATACTGGGCTAGTGTTGGGGGACTTGTGCCCGCCAATAGTGGCTGAAATCCGGGCTCGTGTTGGGGGATTTGTGCGCGTCATACCGGGCTAGTGTTTGGGGATTTGCGCGCGTATTACCGGGCCGGTGTTTGGGGAAAAGTTTTTTTGCGTTAGACCGATATCGTCTTGCGGGAGGAGTGACTGAGATCGCATACTTATCAATTTATGGGCTATCCTCTAAAATTATATGTTGTTTTTTTATCATTTCAAATTGTGTACGGCATTTAACAATTTTTATTCAAGAAATTACAAATGTTTTTTTTTCGACCGATGAAAAACTTAAATCTGGATTTTCTTAGTAAGCGGTAGAAGACAATCACGAAACAACCACGTCATCGTTGATTGCTTATGTCAGGGCTGGCGAACACGTGGCTCTAGAGCCGCATGCGGCTCTTGGCCAATAAGAATGCAGCTCTTTGCCTCATCATATTTTCTATATACTGTGGCTCTTTGCCTTGTTTCATTTTTAGTTTTTTTGTGTGTGGACACTTTCCTTGAAATCAACACAAGAACAATACTTGTTGTATTGTAAGGAGAGGAGTGTGTTATGGGAAATAATATGTTTTTAATTGTGTGTGTTTGTGTGTGTCTGCCTGTCATGGCAGGTCTGTGCGTAGTGTGGCTTTTTGACTCTCACAGTTAAAAATTTCGGCTCTTTGTGTCAAACTTTTTCGCCACCCCTGGCTTATGTTGACACGGTATTCTACGTAGTCCATCTTTCTGTGAGTAAATAGGTGTCGTGTTATGTTTGTTAGGTTTATTATTGCTTAATAGGGTAAATTGCAACCAATGATAAAAGTAGAGATTAGCTGAAGTTTACAATCGATCGCTTTTTTGCCTGCACTGTTGCTGGTGGTGAGGAATCATGCGCTGTAAGCGGTCTCGAGTAATCCGGAGCAGTCTGGAGCGGCCTCTAGTGGCAGACTTTGGGAATGCCTGGGACAGGGATTTTCAGTTGTATGCAGAGCATGATTTTGTTCCGAATAAAACTCATGTTTAGAGGTGTAACACTGTGCTAATATGCTAAAATGGGAAATTCTGTGTCGTGTTGGGCCTACACTTATCTTTAAAAAAACTCCCCCATAAAAAATACTTTTTTAAAAAGAAGACTTAATGGGTACTGCACTCAAGGCAAACATTAAAACAGCTGGCTACATTTTTCTGTACTCACTTTTTTTCTATTGTGTTTTTTTTAATTAATCAAGTTATCAAATTTCACACAAGAGAAAGCAAGCCCGATTACATTTTGAGTTTTGGAATGCATGTGGTCCAATTTACTGCTTAAAGATGGGGTGGTGCGTTTGAGGTGTCCTTAGAAAAATGAAAGTTTAGTTATTTCTCTATTTACTATGTGTGAAATACAGTAGGTTTGAGGCATGGGGGCTAACAAAGGGCAGTGCTGGAAAGAGACTTCATGCTAGATCCTGCAGTTTTTATTTTATTTATTTTTGTCAGTTTATTTTATAGTAGAGTCAAAACACAGACCTAAAAAATGATGAAAAAGAAAAGTTTATACATTCTATATGAGCTCAATTAGGCATTAACAATGACACAAGCCAGGAGATGGCGGTAGAGAGTAACAAAGTACCAAATTCCGTACAGATCCTTTAAAAACAGGGACCTTACATATTATTTTGCTTTGATTTTGAGTGTTATAACCTAATTTAGTGACATAATCTATCAATAAACAAATATAATGTGTACAAGTAGATGCATATTACATTCCCTGTATATTCATTCATAAATGCAAAAGCGTAAAGTTAGATAGGCCTACATAAGAGGTCTCCAATCTGGTGCCCGTAGGCCCTAGGTAACCACCCAAGAACACATCAGTAGCGCGTAAACAGGTTTTGAAACTAGCTCACCAGTGATGGGTCATTGTGATTCTTTCGGTAATTTGATTTCTAACTGGCATGATGTTTAAGTGGTTGAGCCTATTTTAACTCAACTGCTATTAATTACAACTAGGTAACAACGTAATAATAACATGACGAGTTGCCATTTTAGGAATGAATACCAAACTTGTAGCCTGTCTACCAGTAAGTAACAAAAAGTAGCTATCAGCTTCAAAAAAGATATGTTCTCCTCATGTATTGCCAATATTTAAGACTATGGTAGGATATGAAAAAGCAAATGAATCAGTGAAATATATTATTTTCTCCTACCACATCCCCTTTGCTTTTTTTTTACCCAATGCGGCCCCGTGGCTGAAACGGTTTGCCAACATGGGAGAACAGGCTAAACTAACAGTCCAGCACATCATGGCAGGGTGTAAAATACTAGCTGGGTCAGCATACATGAAGAGGCACAACCAAGTAGCTAGGAAGGTATACAGGAAAATCTACTATGGCACAGAAGCACCCAAATTCCGGTGAGCCGTACCACAAAAGTTTGCTGAGAACAACAAAGCCAAGAACCGGTAGGACTTCAGCTTCCAAACTGAAAAGCAGCTCCTGACAAACAAAGAGCTGAAGAGGGTAATGGTGATAATAGATGTGGCCATCCCAGCTGACGCCAACATCATGAAGAAGGAACACGAGAAAATGGAAAAGCACCAAAGGTTGAAAGAGCAGCTTGAGCAGATGTGGAAGGTCAAGGCCAGCGTGGTCTCTATGGTAGTGGGGGCACTCGGGGCATTTATCCCCAAACTGATAAAGTGGCTCCAATCCATCCCAGGAACACCATCTGAAGCCAAAGTCCAAAAGAGCAAAGTCCTAGAAACAGCTAAGGTAACTGAGAAGACCCCTCAAACTCCCAGTCTTCTGGTTGAAGACCCAAGTCTGACGGTGATACAAACACCACCCTACCAGGATTGAGGAGGAGATTTATTTATATATATATATACATCTCATCTCATCTCATCTCATTAGCTACACCGCTTATCCTCACAGGGGACGCAGGGGTGCTGGAGCCCATCCCAGCAATCATCGGGCAGTCGGCAGGGGACACCCTGAACTGGTTGCCAGCCAATCGCAGGGCTATATATATATATATATATATATATTGATATTGATATTGATTTTCTCTTGACTTTGACAAAATGTAAGGCAGCCTAATGAAAAATAAAGGAGTGATTCCTTTTTTGCCTTGATGAGATTAGCATAGGCCAGGAGAAAGTGCTGTCCGGGGGGACAGGGGGTTGATCCAGAGGATATGTGAAAAGAGCTCAGCAACAACAATAAGGCCTGTTGTGGCACAGTCTGGCTGCGGTTCCTCTGCTCTCAAAGCAGCAATAAAAATAACTTGGCCGCTACACGAGCTCATTTTGATGCGACATCACTACAAAGTTCGTTTGATCTCTCTGAAGAAAAGGATTTGATTATGCCATAGGAGTGGCTGTTGAATCATTGGTGACAAATGTAAATATGGCCCTCAAAACATTTTTGGAGGTTGTAAAGTACATGTGACATTTAAGATATCTAAACATTTTTTAAATAAAATTTTGACTAAAAGAATAAAACAAAACAGCCTTCATCCAGGGCTTAGTGAGAGAATAAAACAAATAAAAAAAACTATAAAGCAGGATGAGAGTTTGAGGCCCCCGCCTTAATATAAAAGGTAAAGGGGCAATGTATATGTTTTGACCACCCGATGTCGCTGTTTGTGTAGTGCAACCGGAAACGAGTGCTATTAAGCACAAGGAAGAATACCAACTTACAAGACTCCATATGACCAAACTACTGTCAAGACCAGAATGGAGACAGGACCCACTTGCGTTACGTTTCTCTCAGTTTTATTGGAAGAAAGGAAAGGGTTGCCCCCACAATCCGGTGATCACTGGGCGCGGGAAGCAGGTAGCTCTGAAAGCGGAAGTGGGACTTCCGTGGCTAGCAATGGCCTTGTCGGGAACGAACAAAACGGGTCAGTAGCCGGGACAGGAGAGCAAAAGCGTGGTCGGGGTTTACAAACACCTATAGGTTCAGCCTTCAGGGTTCAAGTGCCGGAGACAGACGGGGACATCCGGAAAGGTAGAAAAACGGGAGCAAAAACGGGACAGGCAAGAGTCGGAGTCAAAAGGGCTTGCCTTGTATCAACAGAGGTTCGCAGACGGACTGACAACAGGAGAGTGACAGGACTGGGTTTAAATAGGGACAGGGAGCCAATCAGATAGCCCGCAGCGGCTAGCGCCAAATGAGTGGGCACAGGGGATTCCAATCGGTAATCATGACACGCGGGCACCTGGGTGCCAAATTAGGAACAGCTCAAGTGTCAGTGGACATGATCTCAAAATTGCTCACCACTGCTGGGTCATTGTGATTTTCTTATAAAATTATTTTTTTATTGGTCGACTGAGTCTATTCAACCCTAATTCCAACAATTAACTTTGTAATAACATAATAACAACATAATATTAACATGATGCTTAACTGTTTTAGAAATGCATATTAAACACAGTGCCATTTGGCTAATTAGTAACAAACAGTAGCAGTTTGAAAAAATACGAGAACCCTGCACTAGACCAACTGTGACACAGATGACATTTGAAAAGGGACTATACTTTTATTATCACGCTGTTTTTACAGCCAGAAATTAATGTTAGAAAGTTGAGAAAACAGAAAGTGGTCGAGTAAAGTATAAATAAACGCAAAGTCCGATTCATATTTAGATACACCTGAGTTGGTTTCCTCGTCATTTGAGTTTATTTATCAGGAAAACTTTTTTTTCTGGTACTGTGAGTAAAAGTAGTGTGATAATGAGATGAAATCTAATATCTCTTAGTATGCCATCTGTTTCATGAGTGATCTATTGGTTAGGTTTTGGCACTCTCACTGCCGTGGCCGAGGTTTGATTCCTGTTGCATACAATCTTTCGGTCAGCGACATTGTTCAACTGATCACTAATATATATCGTAAGTGTTTAAATTCCACAAAATGTTTTAGCTTTATTGTCCACTGAACCTTTTATATGAAAAATATATGACAAAAGATTAATTATTGGGAGTGTACCTTATAATGTGGTGCACCTTACAGTGCAGAAAATTTGGTAAACCGATATGAGATATTACAATAATAGTAACAGCCTCCAAGGGTACGCTAATTAGTCTTTTATGCCATCAGCAAACAGTGACTCTTTATTATTTAAAAAGGTCAAACGCTTGGCTGACTGTGTGAAGGCCGCTCATGCAAAGCAGACACAGACGAAAGAGCTCTGGCCATTTGGTGACTTTTGGTGTAATTACTGTGCTTTCCACACTATTAGACAAACAGGATTATAAGGCGCACCGTCGCAAAATAGAAATATATTTTTACATACAAGGCACGCTGGAGTATAAGGCGCACAGAACTAAAACTACAGGAAGAGCTACAAAATGTATCTGTGTAAGATTGTTGCTCACTAACGATACATATTAGTACATAAATTGATCAGTTGAACACATGCGGTATACATTAGTGCAATGATTAATCATTTGCACACTTTCTTATATAGAAAGGCAATAATTGATCAGTCGAAAAATGTCTCAGACCATAATCGCAATATTTTGCATGCAAGAGGAACAAACCCTGATTGAGACAATGAGTGCTGAAACTTAACCTCTCGACCACTAATGTTACAGATGTAAGAAAAGGCCTTAGAGTCTATCTCATTATCACACTATTTTTAATCACGGTACCAGAAACAAATATTAGAGAATGGAGAAAACAAAGTCGTCCTGGAAGATATAAATAAACGCAAAGTCTGATTTATCATAAGATACTTCAAAGAGTTGTTTCCCTTGTGTTTTATTTATAAAAAAAAAAATCAAAACATAATCATAGTGAAACCACACTCCTGAGTCATATTTGAAGTTAATACATGGCAAGTTTTTACATTTTCTTGGAAACAAGGCCCTCTAGATTTTTTTTTTGGTCATTGAAATATTCCTTCACCAGGAATGGGAAGAGTGTTAAGCTGATGGAACAGCATCATCATTAATAAGCCAACAGACACGGGAATCATCCCCCCCCCCCTGTCTTTCCCCAGTCTCCCTCTCAGCTCTCAATTCCCAGCATAGACACTAACCTCTTTCACTCTGTCATCGGCCCGAGTCTTTCTCTTTCCCTCCACCGATTCCAGCTCACAACAGCACCAGCCATTGTTCCAGTTCCCCCCCCACTCCCTCCTAAGCCTTCCCCACCACCCAACTGTTGACCAACAACTCCACTCGCACATTAAATGGAGAGGGGGGCAACGAGGGCTGTCCTAATTTAGAATATGACACATCCAGAGTTGTATGCCGAGAAAAGAGGGCCTGAAATGTTAAGAAAAAGTAGTGTAAAGAAGGCCATTGATGAGCAATGAGATGGCAGCACTCCAAATGAACAAACTATAATGTCATCATGGACAAAAACAACGATCACAACTGCCTACTTCAACTCGTTTTTTTGTACACAGTATATTGCAGTGACATTGCAGTGACTTACGACAAGGTTTGTGTCTGATGAGGCACAGGCAGATTTACACATAAGCTAACCAAAATTGTCTTCATTATTTGATTTGCGGAGCAAGAAAGCAATATATGAACTGTATTGTCTGTCTTATCTTAGCCTATACATTAAGTATATGTGCTGTTCCATTTGTATGAAAGCAACAATATCGAAGTAATCCCCCATTATGTAAAGAAGGTCATGCAACGAGAAAAAAATGAATGGATGGCTTGACTAGCTGCTGGCTTGTTAATATTATTACTAATTCTAATGTTTGGGGCTAAGGTGTGCGCCAAATTGGAATCCTTGGTCTCTTTTCACCCTCTGCCATGAGGCAAGGGAATTACATGCTTCGTCCTGCATCTGCAGGCGCTTAACCGAGTACAGACGCTCCCCTCCTTACGACCATTCGACTTACGTAAAACGGTAGATACAAACATTTTTTTCGGGATGTCGAAAAATATCTCGATTTTGCTGTATGTTAGATTTTGTATTGTGTGCAGCTTTTTCTGAGTACAGGAAAGCACTGTAGTGCTTCTTTTCGGCGCTACCACCGTGTGGCGCTGTGAGAAGTCAACCAGCATCCACCCGAAAGTGAAAAAAAAAATCAGTATGTAAACATACAGTACTACGTGTGCTGACTCTCCAGCACGCTCAGAACTTCGACGTTCATATTGTTTAATATCTCGCGCATCTATTCAATATGGTCGGTGTAAGGAAGAGGCGAGCCGTTTCTTTTGAAATGAAAGTGGAATAAAATAGCTTGATGCCGTTGAGAAAATGGTCGGGATGCTTTTTTTCGGCCACTTTTCACCACGTAGGAGGAAGTAGCCTTACACTTGAAGCACATCTTCCAAAAGTAAGTTAAACTCAACTTTATTTATTTCTATAGAGCATATTATTCTATGAAATGTTTACTTTTTAGTACAAAACAATACAGGCTACTTATACAAACCTTAAACATACACAATATTGCACTGAACCAACTTACGAACGATTGCCCAGATTGTCCAGTTTGTAAGTCAGGCAGCGTCTGTAATTCAAAATCCGTTGATGACTTCTCTCCTTATTTGAATGTCCAACAAACTTTAAACTCATCAGTTAGTCATTTCATAATTCATGTTTATTTTAATCGAAAAATGTGAAAAATGTTTGTCCTCCCACAAAACAAAATCACTAGAATACATACATTATTCTTCCACATCTTTTCCCATTTTCAAACATTTCTGAAAAAGCTCCAGGGAGCCACTAGGGCAGCGCTAAAGAGCCACATGTGCCTCTAGAGCCGCAGGTTGCTGACCCTCGGTGTAACCCGAAAACCAACAAATTGCTGATCACTGATAGCACAGTTTGTTTGGCAAAGGTCCTAGAAATGGTCATGAAAGGTTGTGTGGAAAAAGGTATAGCAGTTTAATTTTGTATGTCGACACGAAATGCGATTCTGGTTCATCCGGCCCCTGAACGTGAAACTGCTCTGCGTTGTCGACGATTTCTATCAATTGCATCAGTCGGTATCAAGCCATTCTGGGGCCGCTGACTCCAAGGTCCCCCTCTCGGATTCTCTGACAGAAGCTGTTGTTGGACGGAAGAGTGGCTTCTTTCAGTCGGGGTGTCCCCTGGGGGCCAACGGGCCGAGATAATCAGACGGGACAGTTACAGACTGGCAGGCCAGCAGATGCCTTATAGACTCTACTTGTGTCCGGCTCACATACTAAGGAGCTCTATCTGAAGAAAAAAAAAAAGAAAAGACTACATTCACTCTTCAAGTCAAGCTCGTTTCCTTTCAAAGTCTGAGGAGAAATTTGTGTACGGACACTATTCAATTTTGGCAAAACACAAATCCAAATGAATATTCCAAGACGCATCATTATGAAAAGTCTCCCTTCTCTATCAAATCATATCTTTTAAAGGGCAGTGTGTATTATTTGACCACTAGTTACACTGTTCAGTATTGTGTAGTGCAAATGACAGACGAGCGCTACAAAGCACAAGAAAGAATACAATCTACGGAGACACCAAATGACCAAATAGCAGAATATTTATTTTTATTTTTTGCCCAGGCTTTTACAAAATTCAAGTCAAGTCAAGTCACATTTATTTGTATAGCCTTTAATCACAAGATGTCTCAAAGGACTGCACAGCATTACAATTACACCATCGTCTGATCTTAAACCAACATGCGGGCAAGGAAAAATTCAAAATCTCAGCATGAGGAAAACCTTGAGAAGGGGCCTCACAAGTGGTAATCCCCCTTACAGGATATCCAGGGTGAAATACATTTAGCATTGGGTAACAGTACACCCAAATAGTGATCATCAATAAAATAAAACAATAGGTAATATGTTGAAATTTGTCCAGAAAGTGCATAACAGCAACAAAGCCTTAAGCCTGTAAAATAGTCCAAAAAGTCCATAATAGTAAGATGTCAGACAATCATGGCAGCTACCTGTAGGTGAGCCTCATGCTATTTAAAATAAATACAGAACCCTAGACCTGTGAGTATTTAGGAAAATGCACATTTATATTATCCTTCATGTATTTCTGTTTACTTTTAAAATAACATGCTTTTTAAAATTGTTTTTACAGTATGTGCTAAATAATGCACAATGTCCCTTTAAGCTGTTAACTTGATACGTTTAACTTGTGATGTATATTGCCACTTTTCTTTGAAATATATAGTACATTTGTTGAAAAATATCTATGTACCAAATGAAAACATATTATAATTTTAATTATTATAATTTCAATTACACATTCAAACTACTGTTTAAAATATGCATTACGTTTTTCAGTGCAAATTGTTTATAAACGTAGTTGTTTTTGTTCTTTCCTGTTGTTCACCAAAAACGTTTATTTAAAAGTACCGTATTCATACATGTATAGCGTGCATTTTTTTTCAATGAAAAAAAGAACACAAGGTTTTGTCGCAGTAATGGACAAAAATGCATTCACTTGTTATCGTTCCTCTCGGATAAAAATAATTTTCAGTGTCCTGACATTGACGCCGATGATACAGAAAGAGAAGTGCAGCACTCAGGTGTAGTCATGACAGACGAAATTTGTGAGTATGCTGTAAATATTCAATAAAGTACAGTTAAACCTCCAACATTTAATAATTTTCTGACATAATCAAACTGTTATGTATTTAGAGAATATGCATTGTTAAAAAGAGCAGCTCGCTGTTTTCCTCAGTGAAGTCACAGAGAAAAAAAAGCTGTAGTTTTTAAAACGTAGCAAAGAAAGTAGCAGTACATCCTTGTATGTCTTTTCCCAGCTCACCTGGATGTCTGTGTGGGAAAGTGAGGTGTTAAATATTGGCGAGCGCAAGAGAGAGAGTGGTTGTGGCCCAGTCAGGTAGGGCGGGTCAGCGAGTAGCATCCGATTGTAAATAAGAGAGGAGTCAGTTCACACGCCGATCAAGTGACTGCCGGGAACAAGCGAGCCATTTGAATCAGGTGGCTATCTCCCTATCTGAGAGATCAGAGCCCCGTCACCCCCCTTACTCAGCAAACCTCTCTCACCTGTCCCCTCCCTTTGCTATCGTCATTGTGAGTCAGTCACACAGTGGGGGACTCTCACACACAAACGCACACAAGTGAAATGGCATGTCCCTACCGGCTGACGCGGCCAGAGTAGACGGATGAGATTTCAGTGTCCCACGTCAGGAGAGAGGGGAGATTGAAGAAAGTCGTTTCACATCCTGGAACTTTGCAGTCTTAGGTCAGGACAAGAACCAGGGAGATAAACTTATCGGTGGAGTAGCAGTTGCAAAAATAAATACCAAAATAAATTCTATTTGATATTGGTCCTGTCATGATTACTAATGTGAAGCACCTGTGCCCGCTCCTTTGGCGCCAACTGCCTCGGACTCTGATTGGCTCTCTGTCCCTATTTAAACCCACTCCTTTCTGTCCCCTTTTGTCAGTCCGTCTGTGAACCTCAGTTTACACTAGGCAAGCCTATTTTAGACCCTGACTCCAACCGGTTTGTTGCTCCTGTCTGTCCCCCGGCTTCGTTTTTGATCCTGATCACGTCTTCTCTCCCATCCCGGCTTTCTACCTTTTTTGTCCTCGACCACATCTACTCTCCTTTCCTGGCTTACGACTCGCTTCTGACCCCGACCACGTTACGCTCTCCTGTCCCGGCTACTGACCCATTTTCAGTTCCCAACACCGCCCTCGCTCGCTACGGAAGTCCCACTTCCGCGTTCAGAGCGACCTGCTTACCGCACCCATCACAAGGATTCTCAATGGGCTCCACACACCACAGATGATTGCAAACCACAGTCTATTATGACACCATCCCCTGATCTAAAACTTACTTTGAGGCCAAGGAAAAACTCAAAACCTCAACATGTGGTAAGTTAAGAAACCTTGAGAAGGGACGGCACATGAGGTAATCCCTTCTAGGATGACCACTCTGCAACAAATGTTGCAATAAGCATGCCTTGTTAGCATGTAACCGCTAGCATGACTCGTTAGCACGTAGTCATTAGTATGTAGCCGTTAGCATGACTCATTAGCATCCACTTGCTAACATGCCACTTAGGCCACTCCTGGAAACTTGCCTGGTTACTATGGTGGCCAAGCTTTGCCAGTTACTGTATGTTGTGTCATTAATTGTAACCATGCATTTCCACATGCATCCACCTTATATTTGTGTATATACGGCGCACAGGGTTATCAGGATAAATTTCAAATTTCTGGCCAATTTGGGGTGTTTAGGTGCGCTTTATAGTCCATAAAAAAACAGCATTAACAATTATTTCTTGAATTTCACGGTACTTGGACATTCTTGAGTGTTTTCTCAGGCCCTACTTTAAATAAAAATTTTAGAGTATAACGTAAGAATCACTAACTAAAACACAAATGTGAGTTTGGAGTGAGCTGTTTCACCAGTTTTAAAATCCTGAATAATTGAGGTTCGTTAGATGTTCATTTAGTTTATTAAATTTAATGTGATTACATATTTAGTTTTCATGGATCTAGCTTTATGACCCCCCAAAAAATCATATCTGAATTTTCTTTAAAAGTTGAACAAACGAGCACACGCCCGCTTGTTTTAATAAAACGGCTGGATGGCCAGAGTCGAGCACACGGCGGCGTATTTTTTTCATCTGGTGTTGACAAGGACCCCCGAGGGAGACAATGATGCGCGACATCTGCTGCCTGTTCATATTGATTAAATGACAGCCGGGATCATTTACCGATTTACCAACTGACAGAGCTTGAACGGGCCGACACGCGGCCCCCAGGGAGGGCTCACAACTGTTAGCCTTGACAGCCTGCACTTGATGCTCTAAGGAAAACCACCTCCTCCCCTCCTACCTCCCTTAATATGAACATCCTCCTCCATACCTACTGTGTGCCCCGTACGATGTGCATTAGATTAGCTGTTCAGCTGTGATGCAAAAAAATCTTTCGGATTTTTGGCATTAAAAGTAATAGCAGAAAATGCCCCCGACCCCGAAAACATATGTATACAGTAGTATTCTTTTCCACAAGCTTAATTCATTCGAGAATCGGGCTCGTGTTATGACATATTTTCTCGATATTGTCATGATTGCCGATTCAAAGCACCTGCGACTACTTAATTGGCGCCAACAGTCCGGAGAGCTGATGGCTGATGAACTCCTTTTTAAACCCCCGACTTCCAAGAGATCCCTGTCAGATCGTTATGCGAATTGTTTCCTCTAGCTCGTAAGCCCTCACGCTCTGTTCCGGCCCTGCTTTTCTCTGCCTGATACTCGTTGCCAACCTGTTTCCGGACTTGACTTTGCCTCGTTCTGCCTGCCTGTTACCCGAACTGTTTGGCCCCGTTACCTGCCTCCCTCCCGTTGCCGAACTCGTTTCCGACAACGCCTTTGCTCTCCAGTCCCGGCCAGCGACTTGTAATTTCCGCCTGTCTTCGATCCTCCCCGCTAGACACGGAAGTGCCACTTCCGCATCTCCTGCTCCTCTTGTCCGTCAACCATCGGATCGTGGAAGGAAACCCTGCTCTCCCTCTTTATTAATAAAAACTGAGAAAACGAGCGCTATTGGGTCTTGTCTCCGTTCCTGGTTCGTGACAGATATGAAATACTTAAAAACTGATTGACCGTTTCCTGATCTCCCAAAAGCATCAATCTTAACCCTAAATAGTAATAAAAAACATCTTCGTCATCACTAAAAACACATTCACATAGTAGTTAAACATAAAAAATACATTAGTAAGATAAGAAAGATGACATTAACGACATAAAATATCAGTTTAATATGAGGACTTACCATGGAGATGCAGCCATGGTGCTCAAGAATGGGAGTCGGGGTTGGGGGATTGGGGGTTTCCGTTATAAACGACAAAGATCGTATACGTGTCAACTTAAACGTTTCCATCATATTTTCGATCATTTGAAATTGTGTGCAGTGTAAAACCATTTTTTTACATATTTTTTTAAAACACGTTATGTTAAACTGATCTTGTCTTGCCCATCTCAGCTCTGATCCGGATCGTCTCGATCACTGGTAGCAGATGACAACTTCGATCATCGTAGATTGTTAATATTGCTGTGTTAGGTCGGTGGTTCGCGCCCCGGCCGAGTCATTCCTAAGACTTAAAAAGTGGTCGGCGGCGCCCTCTGTTGGCTGCGGCTGCATCGGCTCGCTACATCGGGTCAGGTGCAATCGACATTTCGTTCTGTGTACATTGTTACACAGAATGACAATACAAGGAAATTATTATTATTATTATTATTATTATTCTGCATTGTCTGTATTGCTGTGAGTAAGTAGGTGTTTGTTAAGTTGATCACTGCCTTATAAGGGTGACTGCAATAATTAATTTGGGGTGATATTGGCTGAGGATGACATGTATATAATCAAAAGACTTAATTATACATAGGCACTTACGATGCACTTAAAATTAAAATTATCGTAATGTGCACTACACACTTGGGCTGGGTGGTTAGCGCACAGCCCCACAGTGCAGAGGTCCAGGGTTCAAGTCCCGTTACCACAACCTTCCCGTGTGGAGTTTGCCTGTTCTCCCGTGCCTGCGTGGGTTTCTTCCGAGCACTCCGGTTTCCCCCGACATTCCAAAAACATGCATTTCAGGTGGATTGGTCGATCCAAATAGTCCCTAGGTGTGAATGAGCAAGTGACTGGTTGTCTGTGTCTGTGTGCCATACGACTGGCTGGCAACCAGTTCAGGGTGTCTCCTGCCCACTGCCCGAAGATAGCTGGGATGGGCTTTAGCACCCCCGTGACCCTACTGAGGATAAGCGGTGCAGATAATGGATGGATGGATTGACACCATACACACACACACACACACACACACAAATACAGCGCATACAAGCTGAAACTTGTTGTGTTTTCTAGCATTTCTAGTGGTAGCCTCTGGGACTGCTCATAGCTTTACCCTTGTACATAGAGCAAGATTTTTGTTACAGATAAACCTTTACTTTAAAATTCTTGTGTTAAGAGGTACCACTGTGTGTGTGTGTATGTATGTGTGTATGTGTGTATATGTGTTGCTACTTTATTGGCGTATTACTTAGACATTAAACAATATAACTTTATAACTTATACTACTCTCTGTTATCGATTGAAGTTTCTGATTTTTTATAACTCAATTCAATACGAATCAAATTGATTGTAGTACTTCACAAAAACAATACAGGAGAAGCAAATAATGTTTGTGCTTATACAAGAGAAAGGGGCATAATCATGCTATTATATATATATACTTACAACTACTATAACTACACTACTACTATTTTTTCTATTACGACTTTCACTACTACTTCTGTTTCTTAATCTATTTTACAGATAAAAAAACCTTCTCATAATTTCTCTTTTTCTGTTGTATAAAAAGGGAATGATAAGTAAATAATGTATTCTTTTTTTTACAATCAGACACTTGCTGTTTGCTGAGGATTCCAGGGTTGTTCGTTATTTGGTGCATCATTCGTTGTTTTGACATTTATTTTGCACGGTTGTTTGTTATTTTGACTATTATTCGCTATTTACATCAATTTAATAATTGGCCAATCATGTTGCTGTTCTCTGGTTTCCACATCCCTAAAAAATTAAAAAGGAAGGGGTTGGTGGAAGACCTTTTGGAAAAGGTTGGAATTTCTTATGTGAATGTTGGGCATCTCCTGTTCTCTTTGAAAGTTGAAAATTTGTATTTTTTTCTTGCTTTGATTGTCTAATATAGTATAAAATTATCAGTAACAACACCATTGAAGACAATAATAATGCATAGCTTTTGTATAGACCTGTTTTTGAGCACTCAAACTAGCTTCCAAGTGAATAAATGAAAAAACATGATATATGTTATTTTTCAATATCTAAAACAAAATCTTTTTCACAGTTTTCATCAGAAAATTAAAAAAAAACTCCAACAAAATAAAACCAAACCTAATATGATATATGATGTAAATACAAATGGTATTAAGTTAAAAGTGAATTCTAACTCTCAGTGTATTAACAAATATATACATAAAATATCTATCTAAAATTTGAAAGTCAATGAATGTTAAGAAATGATAATTGGATTAGAGCATCTTGCTTGAAAATAAAAATTAAAAAAAAATATTTTTTATAATATACTGGACTTTTGTAGTGTTTCTATCTCCGTTTTGTGTTGCCCTCAAGAATGAAACTTTTATCACTTAACTTCCTTAGTTGCACGGCACAGAAATACGCCAAATCATTAAAAGGTGCTTTGCCAACAATGAGAAAACACAAAGGACAAACAAACACAAGTGGCCTCCATAACGTTGCCGCTGATGGCTGGCAGGCGGCGGCCTAATAAGGCCAAATACCAGACCACGAATAATCTCTCGCTAAATTGTCTACTTATGAAAAAAACACTCATGCTACAGCAGCAACTCTTGCTTTCTGCCCAGCCCACCACTTGTTTTCTCTCCCCTCTCCAACAAGGGCGGGCGTTACTGGGAATTTTGGTATTGATCCGATCCAAGATAATACATGGTATCGAGCAATATTGATCTAACACCAAAAGTTTTTGCATGGAATTCTAAATATCATTGAATAATTCAACCCTTACCCCATTGGGGTGGTTTTTGATTACAGTAAACACAGCACAAGGATTATAGTCAATAAAAACGTTTCTTTTTTCAAAATCAAATGAATACATTTCAAACTTTAACAGTATTTCAGAACAACAGCAAAGAGAGTCAAATAAAAAATACAAATACTGTATAACAATGTCAACGAGAGAACAAAAACACCTTCTATTGTACGATGTTTTGAAAATAAAGTTGATAATGCAAATCAAGTGTCAGTTCTCTCTCATTTGCTCTGTGGACATTGTAACAAGGGATTTAAAACTTTTTCTTCTGGAAGACTAACATGTTTACATTTTGGCTGTAGCTTGTTGCTCTCTGTAGGGTAAGCTTTTTCATAATTTTATGTAAATTTGTGGTGTTGCTCCATTAGCAGACCACTTTAAAACACAAATTACAACTAACACTGTTCTTTTCTGTAACTGATAAAACGTTTTTAGCTTCTGGTATGGGTTTGTTTATAACTTTAGCCCTCTCTTCTGCCCGGCAAGCGGGACGCAGCCCCAGGCCAGGAAGGGAGAGGTACAAAATTGTGCCTGCCAGTAAGCCACAAACTTGAACCGTCACCACTATCTACATTGAGGGGCGGCAAAGTATCGATCCCGGGATGATAGTATTGATCCCATCTAAGTATAGTGGTGCCTCTACATACGAGCTTAATTAGTTCCGGGATTCGTGGTTGTTGATCGAATCGCTCATGTAACCAATGGATTTTTCCAATATGAAAAAACTAAATACTAAATAGCCCGTTCCTGACCTACCAATAGAATCAAAGTAAATGGCTAGAAAAAAATTGATTGATCAATTATCTTGATCTCTAAAAACATATTCAAATAGTAGTCAAACATAAAAAATACAGTCATAAGATACAGAGGATGAACGTTAAAACACAATTTTGCATTCCTTTTGATTGTTTCAGTTTTCATTAATCACATTATTTTGCTCTTTTAGCTGGACTGGCAACACTATCACTTATTACAGGTCTTTTGAACTTTTCCAAGGAGATTTGTCTTTGCCTCCCCTTCAAAATTTTAAGGAAATGCCTTAGGCACGTGTCATTAAAGAGAGCTGTCGGAAAGCCATTTTTTCTTGATGTTTCTTTTAAACGAATAATAAGAGCAACTTCCTGCCACTTGCCAGCTTATGTAGACACCAGGTTTATTGGTTTGTCCTCCTTTTTGCTGTTTCTTTTGCAACAGTAATATAATCTCTCTCAGAAATGATTGCGGTGAAGCAATTCTCCTGCGGCTTTGTGATCGGCACTCATTGCTTCCCGATTGTACACCTTGGCTTGGTCACTCACACCGTGCTCGTGTTTTTCTAATGTTTCAATTCCCACCATTCACTTTTTTTCAGACAGCTTACCATTTCCCTTCAAAATTCATAACAAGTTGATGCTATAAAATTTGATTTAAAGAGACGCGATAAAAACGAATTTTCTGCAGAATACAGGTAATCTACAAACACTGTATAACCAAGGGTGCGGATTTAGGTCCCTAATGCGCAAACTGGGCTGACTTGATGGCGGTGAGCAGTCACAAGTGTTGAATGGTATCGAGCGGTCTCTAGTGGTAGCTTCTGGGAATGCTCGAGAACATGATTGTAAAGCAGGGCATATTTAAAAAAACTATGTATCAAAATTCTCGTGTATGGAGGTAATCGTCTTAAGAGGTTAGTTAGTTAGTTTGAACAATTTTTATTATTAAGAGGTACCACTCTTGCTAAGGGCCCGGTCACACAGCCGTTTGCGTCTGTATCGAGGCTGAATCACGGCCAGAAATTTCTGCCCGTGAAGCAGACGCTGTTGGACGCTTTGAGATCGCGATACAGACGAGATACAGCAGTGCTTTACACGAGGCAAAAAATTCACACGTGGTTGGCCGCGCGAAAAAGTTTTGCGCTGCTCAAAACTTTAGACCACGTGTAACTGCTGGCGGCACACGTGTTACACACGAGGAAATTTCGCGGTACAGACACGGAACGAAGTGCTACGGCCGCGGCCAGGGCGTGGTTACACGCGGGTAGGACGCAAAATTTTAGCGGGTAATCGTGGGTGGAGCACGGTCATAGCAGGTTTGTTCTGCGCCTGTATCGCAGTGTTATCACGTTAATTAGCGTGTGTAACGCGTGTGACGGTCAAACGCCTTTCTCCGCGTATATACAGCGCGATCTGCCGAGCACACGTTAGTTGTGCTCGAGACGTCAAGGGGTGAACATGGATCCCCGTCACCGTAGTGACCTCGTCTTAATCCATTTTTATTTCTTGACATTTATTTTCATTTCATAACAAGATAATAAAATCAAAATGAAAAACTATTACAATAATAACATATTGGCTTCTTCGGTGCCATAGCTTGAAATCTTGATCTTCACGGGACTGTGTCTTGAGCGGTTATGATTTCTACAGCCCGGCTCGGCAGCTTTTATACCCGTGGTCCACACGCGGAAATGACGCGGTAATGACGCGATGAGGAAGCGGAACAGTCGCCGGCGTCTGTTTTGCGGGCATACCACCGATGAACAGCGGGTTGGCCAATTTTGCGCATTTTCCATCGCGGGCAACCACGGGCAAAAAAAAAATCGCAAAATTCTACCCGCGATACAGACGCAAACGGCTGTGTGACCGGGCCCTTAGTATCGATAATATGAATAATGGTATCGATCCGCGCACCCCTCCTCCCCAGCCATATCTGTCAGTCACACTGCACTTGCACACCTATCACCCATCCCCTTCTGCCCGGTCCTCAACACCACAAAAGCCACCCTCCTCCTCCTCATCTTCCTCCTTCTCCTCGGCCCTCGTCTCGTCTCAGTAAGTAGGATAAGGCTTGGAGAGCTCTGTCGTCGTGGTAACTGCCAGAAGCATTCAGTTTGAAGTTAGAGGAGGTCAGTTTGCGGGTCAGAGTAACCCCCCACCCCTTCCTCCTCTTTCTCTTTCGTCCCCCCCAACACCCACTACCCAGCAACACACACAGGTAGGGGTGCTGTGGGGAGCCCTTTATGGGTTTGGGCCCATATACTCAAGAATAGGGGGGTCGGATGGGGGGATCGTTAGTGTGATCACGAACTTTTTCAGTTTAAGGGACAAAAGCAGTTGTTCCCAACCTTTTCTGTACCACGGGCCGGTTTGATGTCTGACAATATTCTTGTGGTCCGGCCCAATGACAACATTAGTAATAATAACAATAACCATAATAACAATAACCATAATAATAGTCATCATAATAAGCCTAAATCCACTTTGTAATCACTGGACCACTAGGGATGTAACCCAATGGTCAGCAGCCACCGGGCTCCTGTGCAGGAAAGAAGAAAGGCATGTTCCGTTATTTTTTATCAAATTTTGTTTTACTGGCAATGCTATGTTTCAGACTAAACTTGAACCAGGTTTTGTAGCTGGTACATTCAAATAAAAATCAATATGGTTTGCACGGGTGTGTGTAATTGCCTGTCAGAGAGTGCAGCTGTCACGTTGGAAACCAGGATTCCTGCACCATGAAGGCTGATTCAAGCCAAACCTTTTGCACTTATGGCCAATCGGGGTGGAGAATTGTCTACTATGTCATGGTAAGAAGGATTGCAAACAAACTAGATCTCTCAGATAAAAACATGGCACTAACACCAACACGCTTTTCACAGAGTTCGTTCATTTGGTGAGTTTGTATTGTTACTTGGCAGTTGGATCGATGTGACATTTTGCGTTAAATGTTACGATACAACAAAAGTGTAATGCTATTAGCACATCCCCCTCAGAATTCAGAGGCCCTGGGTTCAATTTCAGCTACCACTGTCCCTGTAAGGAGTTTGCATGTTCTCCCCGTGCTCTCGGGCACTCCAGTTTCTTCCTGATTCAAAAAACATGGCCGGAATGGGCCCAGCTCCTCCGCAACACTCGGAAGGATAAGTGATTGGGAAAAATGAATGAATGCAAATTGGGTGTGATATTCCCAGATGCAACTTACTTCCCTGCTTCCATGTTGGGAAATTAGGAAAAGAGAAAGTTGATGTGAGAGGTATTCATGATTCAAAGAATTTGAGTTTGTCTTTATTGGTATTAACTGAAATTTGCCAATGAAATTGTATTCTCAACCCCAATGTTGAATGTTTTAAAAGGTTAAAATAAGTTTAAAGCTAGGATATAAAAAAATACAATCAAATATGTACATACGAAAATTGAAAATACTATGAACAAAAAGAAAAACTACAGCAAAAAGAAAAATACGGTGAAAAATCACAATAAGAACACAACGGGGGAAATAAGTCTATGGTGTAATCGGACTTTAAAAAAAATGAAATAAATCCAACGTATTGCTTTATTTTGGTAAAGTGTTCATAGTTCACGTTGTCAATAAATGTGGACAGTGGTTTTTTTCGACTGATCGATCCTTGCTCAAATACAGTAATCTACTACTACTTTTTTAACTTAAAAAATGCACATTACACATGAATAAATACGGTATAAGATAAAAATTGGGCAACTATTTTCTTTCGTTGCACCCCGGCACCAAACGACCCTGGCCCGGTACGCAGTTTCGGATCATTAGTTCAAGGGACTAAAGATCAAATGTCCACGACCTCGCATTCACTTGCATCGATGCTACCGGTGCACTTTACTTTGTGTCGCATTTATGTTTTTTTCCGCTGTCTCGGTTGCCAGAGGCTTCTGATGTAAATGTTTTTAGTCAGTCGGTGGTTAAAACTCAGCAGGTGGTCTGCCAAATCCAGCGTAACCCCCGGCAACCTCTGCACAGCCAATCCCAATGCGGACTTACTGGCCACTCCGCTGACTTAGCCCTGACGGGAGACCTCATGTGTGTGTTTGTGTGGGTTTGTGCGTGTTGGCGTGTGTTTGTGTGTTTCAATAGCCCCACTTGATGAGTTGAGCCGTTTGAGTGGTCATTAAAAGTTTATTGGAAATCCGTGAAAAATGTTTGTGTTGATAACTGGTCCGGAAACAAGTGCATGGTGCACTTGCACACAACTTTTGGATGTTTTAATGAGTTGGTGTTTACAACTGACATTTTGAGATTCTTTACTTGAAAATATCCAAATTGTAGTCAGCTTTCATTCATGTGATAGACTGAACAGACTTTGCTTCAGAAAACATTTTACTGTACTTGTACTCTACTTTTTTTTTCCAACACTTTCTTCCGACGTCCTCCGGAACCATTGAACAAAACAGCGAAAGGCAGTCAGGGGAGACAGGGGTGCTTGTGCCCCACCTGTCATTATAGGAGTGTAAAATTAATGATATAGTAAATGGAAATGGACGCTCATTCAATTTTCAAGTTTATGTGGTCCCTAAAAACAGTTTATTGTAATGCAACCACTTTAATACAAGTTCTGTTTATATGAATGTATTAACCAAAACAGAAGTGCAGGTGGGGCTAAACTTCACCTGTCATCATTGAAATCTAAAATTACAAATATATATATACTTTCAAAATCACTGAATTTTTACTTTATATTATGAATATTACAAATGCAATTAGTATGTACTGAGTGTCTGAAGATGAGGCACACAATTCTTTTGCATCTTGAGACCAAGGATTCTGGTTTAGAGCACACATCAGCCCTAAAAGAAAGAATTTGTGATTCTCTTACACTTGAAACAAACAGACCTGTGGCTAAATCTGAACACAGCAAGGTTTTAATTCTAAAACTTAAGACCCAAAATGAAAGCTCGCTGGTAGTTTGCAAATGTATTCGGATATTGTTAACCTGCGGGCTAGCGTAATGGTTAGCCTTTTTTTGTAGTTTTGAATTTCAAATTTTAGAAGTGAAACAAGTACTTTAACTTTAAAAAGTTGGGTTTTATTTCTGAAACTGAACACTAAAAATGAAAGTTAGCTGGTAACTTGTACATTTAGATTGGTTTTATCTTGATGTATTTGTAAATCTGACTGTGCCTCATCAGTCACATGTCACTGGTACAAAAGTAAGTTAAAGACTTGATTGGCGCAAGACGGCACAACCCAACATCAAACGCATCTTCTCAAGAGCGATAGTCAGGCAAAACACGACGCTTCAGTTGATACGACCATTTGTCATCGCACAACAAAGCCACACTTGATTTTCTGCAAATTACTTTCAAATCATCATTCAGCTGTTTGTGAACAGGATCGTTTATCTTCGCTTGCCCTGAGAGGGATTTCAACTGAGTTGGGTACAGGGTAGGTTTAGACCTCGCTTGTGCCACAGTTGTCTCTAATTTTCTTATTTATGTAAGTGAGGGTTATTCGTGCTTGTGTGTTTGATTGCTTTTGAGGGGCCCTGAGTGCTGAGTCCACCCCAGCCACTTCCCTGATAAGTGGATTGAGTGCTTCATGTATGCGCGTATTCCGTTTGGATTTGATATTCAGTCTCGTCCTCAACAAATGTGTCAATAACTCAAACATTAGGATTTTTGAACACTGTAAATATAGTTTTTGGATACCACATTTTTTGCTAAGCAATATCGTTAGGAATTAATTTCATGGGTATATGCACCCATACTTATTCCAATCGACATCAGATTAACTTCAATGTTTGTACAGTAGTCATTAACATCTCTTAAATACCAAACTTTCAAACAGCGGCTCGATAACCCGAATGTTTGAACAGATGAATAGCTTTTAACTTAAAAGCTACATTATACATATTACTTTATCAGGTTATTTTCTTGTTATGCCATGCCAAAAAACAACTGTCTCCTTCTACAACTAATATTGCCTTTTCTCCTACGCGAATCTGTCACAAACCAGGACAGGAAACAGGAATGAGAACCCAATTGCGTAACGTTACTCACAATTTATTGGGGAGAAGAGGAATGAGTGCACACTCGATCCGAAGATCGTGGGTCACGGAAGTAGCTTGAGTGGAACGAGGAAGCGGTCAAAATCAAACAGATCGGGCCGAAAATAAAACAGGATCAAAACACAGGCAAAAACGGAGATTCACAGGACTTATATCACAGGCATATATCAACATGGTCTAGCAGGAGTTTTGCAGACGCTCTGACACCAGGCGACTCACAAGACAGCGTTTAAGTGGTCCGGCAGCAATCTGTCAACGCGTTTCAGCTGGTGTCAATGGGAGGGGCCAATTTGGCGCCGTGGCAACCGTGACAGAACCTGGCGCCACACGTCGGGGACCAATTGGGCGCCATGGCAACCGTGACAGAATCATGTCCAAGGTCTGGCCGAGGGGCCAGTTACGGCCCATGATCAATTTTTTACTCGCCTTCGACCTCGTCCCTAAAATGAATAATAAACGGCCCAGTAATGTTGATCACAGTATACAACAAAGTTGTAGAGAAAAAAATTACCATTTTTACCACAGCGCTTTTTCACAAGACCCCGCGAGTCAAATGAAAATTCTACAAAGGTTAGTGACAAGGTCGCGCCAAACATTGCAAATCTTTCACGAAGGTTGAATTTATTTATGTTTATGAATGCCTGGCTGAAAAGTTGGCCTTCACACAATTTAAGCTTACTAAATCTGGCCTGCTTTCTGATAAGTTTGGACACCCTTTTCCGAAGAAAGCATCGTCTAATTCTTCGCCAAAAACTGTAACCATAATCTTTTGCAAAAAAAGCAAAATTATTATGTTTAAAGCTAACGTTGTCTCGAAATGTTAAGGTTAGTGTTGCGTTCTTTTGCCAGAAATCGTGTGTTGGTCTCGTCTGTGACGAAAGCTACCATACTCTTCTTCTCCGAAGAAATATTTCTTGTTTTGAAAAATAAAAAGCTAATTTTGTATGTCATAAGCTAATGTTGTCTCGCAACATTAATGATAGCATTGTATTTTTTTCTTTTTATGGCTCAAGACACTAATATTAGCGTTGCGTTCCCATGCACCAAAAACTAATGTGGTCTTTTTCACCAATTCAGCCACATCGTTACATCAGCTTCAGTCATCGCACCGCTTGAAAAATAATGAGCTTAGAATTTGGGAAAGAAGGCAGTTTTGATTCATTTTTTGAATCTAAAGGCCCGGTCACATAGCCTTTTACGGGCGTATCGCGGCTGAATCACGGCCAGAAATTTCTGCCCGTGAAGCAGACGCTGTTGGACGCTTTGAGATCGCGATACAGACGCGATACAGCCGTGCTTTACACGCGGTAAGAAATTCACACACGGTTGGCCGCGCGAAAAAGTTTTGCGCTGCTCAAAAATTTAGACCACGGATAACCGCGGGCGGCACAGCGATGCAGCCGCGGTTACCCGCGATAAGGACGCGGAACAGTCGCCAGCCAATTTTTCACATTTTCCACTGCGGGCAACCACGGGCAAAAAAAAAAAACGCAAAAATTTACCCGCAATACAGACGCGAAAGGCTGTGTGACCTGGCCTTAAATCCTGCTGCAATACCCGTAATTGTGTTGTTCAGAGTACCGATGACAAGACTGGGTATTATTTTGACACCCATTCTGGAATAATCCATCCTCAAAACAAATACATGACAACTCATACCCAACTTTTGCATCCCACCCAGCAAAAGAAGGTTTAAGATAAAAGACTGCAGGGTTGCCGTCCAAAAGTTGTCTTTTTTAGTTGAGGGGTTAAAGGTGAAAATTAAAAAACACATTTTCTTTAAAATGCATAAAATATGTTTTCACTGTCCAAATATGGTAATAAAGTGGTTGAAGAGATGTCTAAAAGACGACAAGGTGTCCGTTATTTGGGTAAAAACTGAAAATAATTACTTTATATGCGTGACTGTTCAAAAGACGTCTTTTTATAGTTCAAATTTGGTTTTAAACTTAATCACCATATTATATTTCACTATCTAGGCAGATAAATTCTCATTGTCATAGTGCACAAACCTAATGCTTAGTGCTGAGAGCCTGTTTTGATCCAACACTGCCACCATGAGTGATAGTACGCCATTATGTGCATATAGTTTTGTTTGGCTCATCAGTTTTATAGACAACCAACGTTGTTTTCACTATGGAATTCAGTGAGAAACTATTCAAAACCTTTGTAGCAACACAATCATAACCTTTCTTAGATTGTCAGCTAGTTAGAAATACTTGAAAAAGGTTTTGACCAGCGTTCGAGGCTGAAACGACGCATTTATCGCCCCTGCAGGTCACTAGACTTTGGTGTATATGTTGACCGGGGCTTTTTTTTTTTCCGGTCAAGTTGGCATTAGCGACACGTGTGCACACGTGGCTGTTTTGTATCAAAAGTGCTTTGCGAGACAGAACTAGGATTTGGTGTCATCAGCACTGTGATGTCAGCACACAGAGACAAACAAAAGCCAGAAGCCGAACGCTTTTCTAGCTACGCTCAATCCCCCTGCATGCGGTGAGGGGTTGGTTTGGGGCGGGTGCTGCCATTAGCACGAAAAAAAACAAACACGTTTAAACTTTTGAAGTCTCGACACTATTTGTTAATGAATGTTGTATTGAATACAATATAGTGTGGAAAGACGATTTTTTTGTATGCCCAATATTAAAACGGTTTAGGGGTCTCATGAAAGCAAACGGGGCTTCTAACCTCACTTTGTGTTATGGGAAGCTAACATAGCATCTGAATGATGCTAGTCTGCAAGCTACACTTTGGCATATACAATATATACTCACGTTAAATGTGGGCAGGTATTTCAAAGCTAAATATTTTTATAGATGGGTTCGGTTAGAGCAGGGTTCGGGAACCTTTTTGACTCAAAGAGCCATAAAAGCAAAATATATCAATTTTATTTTGGGAAAAAGCCACACCATATATTATGAGACAAATTTACTAAATTGCTAAACCCGCGCCCCAGACAAAAGCTTAGTCTTCAGCACATTTACTTTTGATGATTTGATACAAATTGTGAAAAGAGAATAATGCCAGAGCCCGTGTCCCAAAATCAACAACCATACCACTTTAAACTTGTCTCTTTCTTGCAATTACTCAAGATCGGTTAAACTCATTTTGACCCTTTTTTTCATACATATTGGTTTCAAAACCAGATGTAAGCAGTTATTTTGTAAAAACGTCACAACATTCTGCAAACAGGGAGCCTGATGTGCTTATCTATGGCGCAGACGGCGTAGGGCGAGAGATGGGAGGGAGTGCTTGCACTTTTTGCATAGCTCCACCCATCCCTCCCACTCACCCAATCAAAAAACTTTAAGTTCTCTTCCGGTGTTTTGGCGTATTCATAGTTTGTTCTGTGGATTCATCATAAGGTATCTGAACACTGAAGACAGATAATATAGTGATGTTTTATATAACGGATTATTTAGCGTTGTACAGCCAGAACAAGGTTTTTTTTTTTTTTTTGTGACACCTTGACTGTAAATTGTAGTAAAAAACGTGCCCTATATATACTGCGAAGTACTGCTCCATTGTTAAGTTTGGTTTGGTTCTGCGTGTATCTGAACAGGTTTAATAGATTATGTTTTGGACGAGATGGAGAAAATTTGCAGGCAATCAAATTTGTCTCTGAGCCACAGGTACTCATAGAAAGAGCCATATATGGCTCGCGAGCCATAGGTTCCCGACCCCTGGGTTAGAGTTTCCCGTTTAGGCCGTTCTGTTTGTCTTTTACAAAGACCATTTTCTGTATTAAAACCCCATTAAAAGAATTGTTGTTGATATGAATTTATTAACCCATAAACAAAAACCGTAGCCTGAATCCGTTGCCTTCTAAATGATACATTTGTTTGTCAGCATCCAATGAGTTCAAGCCAGTGAGTGAGTATGCAAATGGGAACGCACTTCTGTTTTCTTTTGCCTGGCACTCAGCCACACCTTACTGGCCTTTGTCACAAAAATTTCAAACTGGGGATGACATTAACTGTTATACTATACTAAATACTCCTAACCAAGTAGCAGTAGCTAAGAGAGTTTATTGTGATAATTAAAAACTAACTGAAATAGTAAACAGTATATATTTCTTATTGAAAAATACTTTAAAAATGTATGTAAAATGCTTCGACAAATATATTTAGGGGTATTTTATGTAATTTAACCAAAAAAGTAAAACAACCAGGTCTCTTGATTACCAGACACCGATAACACTAGTTCAATTCCCATCACTGCCCCCCAAAATACTTAAAAATCCTGACGTAATATTCCTTCTTAAATTTGAATACATTTAAATGGACAGTGTGTATTATTTAGTGCATCTCACTAGTAAAAAAATCAATTTATTCTTTTTTGATTTTTTTTACCTTTTTTTAAGTAAAATAAGGGCAATGATTCTGTACTGGGGATACTGTGTCCAACATTCAGTAACTGCACATTATTGTTAAACACAGTATTGTTTTGATTAGTAGGCAAAAATACATGAACTATCATATGAATGTGAATTTAAAAAAATATACTTATAGGTGCAGGGATTTGCATTTATTTGACATATCGTCATGGAACTGATATTGTTGCCAGCCATTTTGCTGCTACTGGTACCCATAAAAACCCCAAAACGTTATGATAGGCTGGACAAAAAAATGAGAAGAAAAATGGTGCGGTTTGGTTGCTTTGAGTTTCCGTAGTTTGTATTCTTCCTCGTGCTTTTTAGCACCTGTTTTTGATTTCACAGTGCAATACAGAGACATCTATCGGTCAAGTTATACACACATACATACATTTAATGAATCTTTGAAAATGTCCACTAGAGAACAGAGTTGTGAATACTGAGACTTCAAATTAAGGCTGGTAATAATACACTTTGGTACAAAATGCTGCAGCAAGGCTTTTAACTAAGACAAGAAAGTTTGATCACATTACCCCGATTTTAGCTAATCTGCATTGGCTCCCCGTTAACTTTAGATGTGATTTTAAGGTTCTGTTGGTAGTATAAAAAATAATGCATGAACTTGCTCCCTCATATCTTTCAGGTTTAATTTCCCCATATGTTCCGGTCCGGAGCCTTCGCTCTGAAAATGCTGGTCGACTAGTGATCCCAAGAGCCAAGGTTCGAGAGCGTTCTCCATTCGTGCCCCGCTGCTATGGAATGCTCTTCCCCCTGAGATTCGATCTGCCTGAATTTTGTACTTGACAAGTAATCCACGCATTTTATAAAAGCAAACTGAAATATATAAATAAGTACAATAAATGTCTAGATTTGTCTCTTTTTTTTATTACAACCATACACATTGAACAAAAAATCAAGGAAATTAAATAGAACATGAAATAAACCCGAAAGTGAATTGTCTTTTATTCAATGAACCAACAGTGGCAAGATCAAGCTTGAATTAAAACAAAACAAAGGATGTGTTGATGGACTGTTTTGTATACTGTTCATTTCTTAGTTATCAGCATCAAGTCGTGCCCAATCTGAGCAACTCAGTTGAACTGAGCCTTTATGTTCTTTTTCACTTCGGCATGGAAAAGAGAGTTTTTTTTTTTAAATCTTTTTTTGAATCAACTGTTGCTGTTTGTGTCTCTTCCTTGAATGACCTTCTGTCCGAAAAATAAGAGCTGGTAGTTATGGCCTCTGTTTTGTTGTGAAGTTGTTGTTTTTTTTTTTTCTTTTTTTGGTCAGTGAGCTGCGGGTTACTTGAGGCAAACAGGTCCTCATTGTACTACAGGAGGAAGACTTGTCTTGTACTGTCCCAACCCCGATTGACTCAAATCTCTGTGTGTTTGTATTCAAGCCTTTGTATGGCACACTGTACAGTGCGTGCGCCGCAACCCTATAAACTGTCCAATGAATTGTTGGCAATGTAAAATGAAGCAAAAGATCCGTTCTGGCAAAGGCAAACAGTGTCTTCCTTTCAGTCTTAAAGAAGGAGCTTTGCCCGATACCATTGAGTGCAAATCATGAATTATGATGTTGCTATTTTTGATACTGTTCAACAGTTCAAGACAATAAACACAGCATGTACATTTTTTAACTTATTTATATATTTTTTTTTCAGGGAGGCCAATGAACTGGATGGAAAACATTGCTGGATTTAGGGTATGTACACACACACAGACAAATAAACAATCACACACAAAGTCCCATAGAGCAGTGTTTTCAATCAAAGTGCCGTGAGATTTTGTCTCGTGTGTTGCAGGAAAACGCCTAATTCTAATTTTACAAAAAGGCATTGTTCGGTATCTTTACTTTTCCAGCAATCAGCTGAGTAACTGCAACATTCATCTATTACAGTAGGTGGCAGAATATTCCAATTTATACCTTAACAAATCCTTATATTTTTAAAGGGATAAAAATTAACATTTGTAAATCCCTCTCTCAGAATTTTAAGCCATTCCCACATGAAAAAACAAAAATGATAAACAAAACCACTTTCAGAGAAGCGCCATTACCACACGTTTTAGTGTCAAGTCGATCTGATTTGGACTCTGCAAAAGTAAAAGGACAATCAAAGGTTGACATGTCTCTAAGACAGCCTTAATAGTCTACAAGTACATTTTAAATTTCAACAAAATATGCGTAAACAGAAAGGAAGACAGCCATGGTCTGTTTATGCTAAATTCAAGATTGTGGAGGTAGTGTTAGTGCAATATATCCCGGACAGGGCACACTTGGCTGAGGTGGGCCAGAGTGCTGTCCCGGTTTTAGCCACATGGTTTCACACTTTTTGTATCCCTTCATTTTGTTTGCTACTCTGATCTCAATTTGTTTACGTTACTTTTGAGTTCACCCATGTTTTCTGATCTTTTTTCCTCGCACTTGGGTCGTAACCTAAGATAAAGACAACACTTTTTTCAATGTAGAAAGTTTTCACTGTGAAGGACAGTGCTAGCTTTGAAGACTGCTAAGCACCCAATATGACAATGCTATTTTTGCTGTATTAGACGGTGCACGATTTTGGCAAAGTAGAAGACAATGTTAGCTTTTGGTGGAGGAGAACCAGGGAGTTATCAGATTTGAATAAACCATTTTTTTCCATGGAAAAAGACCTTGGTTTCTGGGGTAAAAAAATAAATGTGCTTGTTTTCCGTGTGCTTAAAACTCAATGCAGAATGACACATGCAAATACATGTCTGAAATCTAACATGTTTTTCAGTATAAGAACAGGATTATTCAAATCCATTTTGTTTTGTTTTAACGATTGAAGTTTTTTTCTATCACGAGAAGGAGCGACATAATACAGATGATCCCTTTAAATGTGTCAAATATTATTAGCGGATGTGCTTTTTCTCATTACCTGTCATTTGAAACTGAGCATTTTTAGGAGTTGTTCTTTACCCACATATTAATTATTTGTTTGAACAATTAAAATGAACTAGAATCATAAATCAAACAATTGTGCTTTCAGAGTGAAGTCATATCCTGCTATTATGGGGGTTATCCAGTGGTGTTTTTGTGTACTTTGGTGTTTTACGCTTGTATGAGAAGGTGTCCCGAAGGTGGAGAGCGGCTGCAGCTCCCAGGCATGAGGAATGTGTCAACTTGTTGTCAACTATGTGTTGCTTTGTCATCAAACCAAAGAGCGATGGAAACACGTAAAGTTGCCTTTTTCACACCTTGCTCTTCTCCTGCCCTCCTTCCTCCTCTTCCCACCATACAGAACACACACACTCGTACACACAACAGTAGCAGTAGCCGGGCCGGGAGTCCTGCAGCTGTGACCTGAACAATAGCATTCCTCGGGCTTGAAATGCTCGCTTGGCACTGAGATTTTCAACAGTCAAATTCCTTCCGGGTAGAAATCGGGGGTCACTGGAGGATGCGGTGAAGACTCGGGAGGAAACCTGCCGCTGTACCATTTGCCGATTTTCATGGAGGGGGGTTGAGACGGCTACGTGGACAATTACGGAGACGATTACCGGCATCATCTAAGCACCTGTCATTGTTCTGTAATTACCGGGTTGCTGGTCATTTCATCTTGATTCTTCACATATCTTGTAAGGATGTTACTTGCTCAAGACTCGTGCACTTGGACTGTGTACTTGTTACTACCATCCTATTCTTCCAAAAGCTACAAGTTAATAGATTAGCAGTTTAAGATTATTCTGATGCCACTGACACCAGTGGCGTAATTAGGTACTGTATTTTCCGCACTATAAGGCGCACCTAAAATCTTTTTTTTTTTTTTTTTAAAGCTGACTATGCGCCTTATAATCCGGTGCGCCTTATATATGGATCAATATTGAGCCGCGACAGGTCTCGCAACTTACGGTAAGCAGCCACCGACTCCATTTTTCGCGTAGAAGCAGAAGTGCGCTGTTCATACTGGGAAATATTAAACAACGATTCTCTTTTATTTGTGCGTTTGTATAAAGACCCTGAAATGGCTCCTATTAAGAGACACGCTTACAACGCAGAGTTTAAACTCAAGGCGATCAGTCACGCAGTAGAACACGGAAATAGAGCAGCAGCAACAGAGTTTAACATTAATGAATCAATGGTGTGGAAGTGGAGGAAGCATGAGGATGAGCTGCGCCAAGTAAAGAAGACTATGAAATGAGAAATGAAATGATCTGCATTTATATAGCGCTTTTCAACTCAAGAATTCCCAAAGCGCTTTACATTGTGTTTCACATTTCCCAATAGCAGCCGTGCAGCCATGTAAAAGGCGCTAACCTGCTTATTGGGGGTATTAGGGGTTCAGCGTCTTACCCAAGGACACTTCGACATGTAACACAGATGAGCCGGGATTCGAACTGCGATCTCTTGATCCCAAGACGAGCAACTGCCGCCCCAAACAAACAAAGTTTCCGTGGCAATAAAGCAAGATGGCCACAGTTAGGAGACACGCTTGAACAGTGGGTTGTTGAATAGTTCCCAAACTGCGAGACAACAACAGTGACACTGACTCGATTAATGACGACCTTGATGAGACGGAGCTGGACGTGTTTGATGGCCCATTCACTGAGATGGTCAATTCGAACACTGCAGAAGAAGAATTCGAGGGATTCATAGATGAGGAGCTGATAGTGTGAGCTTTATGTTTTTCTTTTGTGTGTTTACGTTTTACATTTTACAGTTATTATGTTATTGCTTTATTGTTATTGTTTTGCACTTGTTATTGTCTTTGCACATTACAAGTGTCACTATATTGCGATTGCACTAACGTTTAATTTACCATAACAGTATCAGACGGTTTTTTGCGTGTTGACTAAATGGAGGAAAAGTAAAATGTTATGCCTTGCTGTTGTTCAAAGATGTTAAAGATGTGTCACGAAAATGCTTTACCTCAGAGAAAATAATAAAACGTCTGTTTATTCATTTTGGGAGTGAATGGAGTTGTGGAAAGCTTATTTGTTATCTATTAATAAAGTTTGACTGACCCATCTGACTATTTAGTTGACATTCCCTTTAGCGCGGCACCATCTAATGGTTGCATAACGTAACTACATCCTCTACTGTAGCGCCTTATAATGCGGTGCGCCTTATGTATGGAAAAAATTTTAAAATATATCATTCATTGAAGGTGCGCCTTATAACACGGTGCGCCTCATAGTGCGGAAAATACAGTACATGTTTCTAATACAGTAGTTCTCAACTGGTCTGACCGCAGGACCCAGTATTCCCCCCTAATGACAAGCTGCGACCCAAATCCCGAAAAAAAAAATCCACTTTTCAAATGCAAAGATGGTGCAGTTTAAAGCAGGTAGAATATGTGACCAGAAAAAAACGAAATGACTTTAAGTACACTATATCCTCGCATATAAACCTACATCACATACAACCGACCTCTTAAAACTGGTTAAATATAGCCAAATACTAAAATAAATCAAAATAATTATAAAGCATGTACCTAAACATCAATAGTTATTTAATTATGTAGTTAAAAAAACATAATATACCGGTAAAGAATCTAAGATTATAAGAAACCAGCAGCACCTCAATGACAGACACTCTTACACCATTTTTGTGTTTCACAATCGATTCCTTTTTCGACTCAATCGTTATCATATCTGTTTTCCACTTTTTCTTTGCTTTATCACTAAGTTCCTTGGGAACGATTATTATGGGCAGAGAAAGAAAATTAAACTCACAAAATCACAACAAAATTAGATATTTTCCCTCTTACGCGCGCCAATTGACTGAACAGCTCGAGCAGGGCATTATCGCCATTTCGCGTGATGTTACACGCATCCCCAAATCTTAACAATCTGTCATTTTGGATGGGTCCTCCAGACGCGGTTTGATGTTGTCAAGGGTCTACACTCATTTTGTGGGATGGTCAAACAAAAGAGGAATGTGTAAGGTGATTTTTGTGACTTTACCGTTTATTTATAAGTTACCTGGTGAATCAACGCCGGAGCGAGAACCGCACTTGCGATGCCCGCCATAATCCCTAGGCCAAAATATTGTGCATCAAGTGTCACTGAAAGCATGGCTGAAATGAATGCACCCTTACCCAGTGAGTGGAGGGCAGGGATATGATCCGCATCTAGCACGTATGGTTCTTGTTTTGTACATCAATGAACATGTGTTGTCGTAACTTAGACCAGAAAGTTTAATGACAGCCAAACTAGGGTTTTGATTGCCATACTTCGAATGTCAATCACGATAACAATGACTGAGGTGAATTTGCACCCATCCAACATGGCCGCCACTGCTCGTGTTGTGCCAATGTTGTTCATGTGTTTAGCAACTATCAATTGACTGGAAATATTGAAACCCTAGCACCAAAATCTGTATGGGTTAACTGTTCACGTTACCTGTATTTAAAAGTGATTTTGGCATTTTTTAAAAATGTAATTATATGAAATATAATTTTACAAACAGCATCCAGAGTCATTTTTTTAAATAAAAATAATACAATATTGCGCAATGCACAAATAGTGCACGTTTAAACAGTACCGTATGTTTTGGACGGAAGTTTGTTTTTGTCAACACCCTAAATGACAAAAGACATCATTGAATTTTGAGCTTGCAACAGGAGAAGACAAAAACCCTCAAGATGTTCTAAAGGTCTTCGTCAAACTTTTTCTTATCAATTTTCCTAGATTACAAAACGCAGATCAGCCCTTAAGGATGTAGAAATAAAAGTACAGCAACATGATTGGCCAATAGTGAATACGTCGTAAACGGTGCATAATAGTCAAAACAACGAACAGGACAACAGTGTATTATGATAGCCCAAAAAATGGCTTCTTAAGCTATCTACGTGGCAGGTGTCCAATGGTCAAAACAGTGCCGACTTTTTTATTGTAAGCAAGCAAAATAATAACAAATGTAAAGAAACTTTATATATATTTTTCCCCACACACAAAAAAATAAGCCTTGGTTATACAAGCATCATTTGTCTTAAACATTCATTGTCGTATTTTTTTTTTTCCATTTTAACCGTTTAATAACTCAAAATGACTAGTTTCAAAAGAAGCATTGATAAATCATTCTTCATTGCAAGCGTAAGCTCTAAAAGCAACTAAAAATAGTATTCCAAAAGATAAACGTTAATGAAGCATTCTTCTTTGCAAGCATAAGCATGAATAAGAACTACCGTATTTTCTGCACTATTAGGCGCCCTGGGTTGATGTGCACCCCCCAAAGATAGATTAGTCTGATCCAAGATACTGGGAAAATATAAAGCCGGAGTGGCTTACCAAAGTTGTCTTGCAGCCATCACATTCAAAAATAATACGCTACCATGGTCCTCTTAGTAAGGGTCATGAATCCAACTGTGCAAAATATTTACATACTCCAAAACACGCAATAATGCCGACAAACAAAACAAAAAAACTGCTGAGAAGCATCTCTGTATCGATGGTCGTTACTTGTTGCTAGCTGTCTGTTTAGCCCCAGAATTCCTGTTCACAAATACAGACTACAGTCGTAAAAAATTTTTCTCGAGGTTGTAGAGCAACCAAATGTGTGATTCACATCTTTTTCGGCCAATTGCAGGTTTTGTTTTGCCCCACTTTAGCCTATGCGAGCCTGTAAATGCTCCGAATAACTTTAGCCAATAGTGACCGATTCAAATGATGATTGACACATTGGTTAGGAAATTAAACGCCTGTACTGTATATTATCAGTATAGCTGCAAGACCAAAACAAATACATTTGCAATTTTCACAAGATCTAAAAGTCATACGTTGTGACAAATGCACACACAAGATTAAAATCTCTTCCTCTACTTGTATGTAAATGGTGGATATCATTTGTGGCTTTGCAAAATACACGATTCACACTGGATTTTTTTCTTTTAATGGTGCTGGAGAAATTGGAATATTGGCTACTAAAAGTCCTTCAAATATGCTTAATGTTTTCCGTGAAAAAGGTTTACTTACCCTGTTCAATTTTGTTGTTTTCTCTTTTGTGTGATTTACTTGAAAGGAACAGTACAGTTGAACAAAAATTGGCATACAACCCGCAAAAAGCTAATTTCCCTTGACCAAAAACAGATAACAATACAACTATACAAACCCTACATTAGTTTACAACTTAAATGATGTAATAAATATTTATAGAATTGTATAAAAAAAAATCTAGCATTTTGTTTCAGTCTCCGATTTTCAATTCATTTGAGTTTCCTTGAACGATGCGAGTCCAACCGTCGCGGAACCGTCCAATCGGCTCATCTGAAATGACCCTTAAAATAACAATTTTCTCATTAAGCACGGCTGTTTCACAATTTAAATATAAATGAATCTAATTTGGCGAACCTCAGCCACGATGAAGAGGGACTCATTTAGAGGCAATCTAAAATTAATGAGGGCATCTGGAGAGAGGCGCTGGAGAGAGAGCGTGTGTGGCTTAACAGATACAAGCGTTAACAAGCTACTGTACTTTAAACGCGAGGAAATCCTCATTAATTTTCAACTTAATGCACTACTGTCATGCTGCCGCATCGGGAGGAGCTTTTGCGGATGTAAAAACGCGCCCCAGAGCCGTATTCACAAAGACCCTTGGCCCTCTTTGTGTCACACGTTGTTTATTGTTGCACGCAACTGTAATTTACTGTCGCTTTGACCATCTTAAAAATGGGAGGATGCATGTCTTTAAGTCTTGTTTTCTAGACGGATACCCATGTTTGACCGCCTTACTTGAAGATAAGTCTTTGTTCCATCAATACATTGCTGATGGGCGAGAGGAGAGTTAAAAGAGTTATTACACTATGGATCATTTCATTGATTACTTAAGTAATCTGGTGATCTGGGTATCAGTAGCAATAGTACCTCTACACTACAATAGAGGTCTTACTTTCTTCACAAAGGCTCAACATTTTATTTTTATTTTTTAAATCCATATGGGTTTTGATATATTTTGTGTAAAATGATACAAGGGCCATTTCTTGATAGAAAGAGTGATGCTTGGAATCGGTTGTAAGAGTAAGTTAAATAAGTGTTCCTCTTTTATTATTTTGTTGGATTTCTCCTGATTTATAGTTATTACGTGACCGAGCCCCCCAACTCCAGCCCGTCATGTCGAGCGCCAAGAAGGGAGGCAAAGGGTACCAATGTTTGTCTTAGGTATGACTCGTCGGAGGCTTAAACCTGTGACTTCCCAGACCCAGGGTGGGCGCCCAACCCTAAGGCCACTGAGCCGGTATGATTCAGATCAGTATGGTACAGCTCTACTCACAAGGCCTTGATGTAGTTGCTCTGTTGTAATATTGAAGAGTGTCACTGCATGAATATTCAGAATTGTATGAGTTTTGCAGTTTTATCCTTTCTATTATTTTAATCGTGGCATCGCTAAATTAATAAAGCTAAATTAAGGTACTAAGGTAATTTACAAACTGCAAGCTAGCTTTCATTTTTTCTCCAGTTTTAGAAATGAAACCCCATTTTCTAAAGGTAAAGCTACAGGTTCTTTTTGTTTAGTGAAAAGCTTTAATCAAAAATATTAGATATTAAAACTAAATAAAGAAGCTAACTGATTTAAAGTTTAGTAGACACTTAAAATAAAGAGAGAGGTCATCAATGGATTTTGTACTCGCAAGGAAAACAGGGATACTTGGTTTCAGATGAGAAAGTCCAACCTGTTCTAAAAGCCCTCCGCTGAAACCTTTATTTTTATTACTTTTCATATGTGACAAAAGCAGATCCGCCCTGAGGGTGTGCTAGTCAAAGAACAGCAACATAAATGGCCAATTTTGACAATGATTTAATAGTCAAAATGACAAAAAACAGTGCAGAGAAATAGTCAAAGTGACAAACTGGCATCCTATGAAATCCCCTCTGAAGATATCCAATATTAAGAATAACGCATTTATCTCTAACTGTGAAGCTTGCTTGTGGGTTAGAAAATCATGCTAAATTCCCAAACCACCTGCTTGCTCTCATTATCGGTTTTCAGATTTAGAAATAAAACCTACTGTTTTAAGGTTAAATTACAGGTCTGTTAGTTTGAAGTAGAAGAACACAATTTGATATTTAAGCTATATTAACCCTTGTCGCATGCAAGTACATATTATGTACACATTTTATTCTTTTTGCATTTGCAATCAAAGAAATTGAAAAGTAAACACTTGTGAGCTCAAATTTCCCCCTGGTTGTGAGAACACGTGGATGTTTAAAATTGCACTGTGCTGTGATTTATATGATTTTGCATTTAGGAGCCAACAACATACTATACACAAAGTATGCCTTGTACATTATTTGGACATATGGACATCCATTTATATATATATATATATATATATATATATATATATATATATATATATATATATATATATATATATACTAGTATATATATATATATATATATATATATATATATATATATATATATATATATATATATATATATATATATATATATATATATATATATATATATATATATATATATATATATATATATATATATATATATATATATATATATATATATATATATACCAGAGCCATGTTCCCCCAGTGGGAGGTGGCTGGAGTGTTTTCTGAGTCTTTCTGGGAAATCAATACAGAGGAGGGGATTCCCAGCCCCTTCGCCCAACCAAACATATGTGTTGGGAGTCATTAGCTGACCAAACCCCCCAATTCCAACCCTTAATGCCGAGCGCCAAGCAGGGAGTATAAGAGTACCAATGTCGAAAGTCTTAGGTATGACCTGGCCGAGGCTTGAACCAGCGACCTCCCAGTTTCGGGGCGGGCGCCCTACCCCATGGCCACTGAGCTGGTACTTGTGATAAACCCGGTGTATTTCAATGCATTTCCCAGGATTTTGGTACTTTTCTCTTAAGTGCCATGGAGTCATATATATACAAAGAAAAAGCATTTGTTGAACACTGCCAAAGTCCAGATTTAATAATAAGAAGAATAATGATAATAATTTGATGCTGGTATTGCACACTGTGGCGCATCGCTTGCGCGACAATTCTTTGGCTCTGCAGAAATGTCTGCAAAGCAATGCAAAGGAATTGTAGTGCTTTTACCTTTTTGTTGCAAAATCACGAGTCGTGAACTTGAACTATAAGTCACCTGTTAGAATCCCAGTAAATGGTGACCTCTTTGACATCGTGTATCTACATGACCAATTCAACCCAGCGACCATTACCTACCAACACTGACTGGTAGGATGGAAAGGACACACTCAGCCGATGAGGCACTGCATTTGGTCATGGAGGAAAAATGGAACCAGCAAATTTTGTTTCCCCCGACACCTCAGACTGTTCCAATTAGGACTTTCAATAAATAGAAAACGATATGTGTATGGATAGTTCTGATGCCACTGAATATTTTGAGGGGTTGTAAGTAAAAAATATTCATAAATGGTTGAGTGATTACACTTTCAGTTCATGTCCAAATAATGTACACTGACATACATTGTGTCACCAATACAAATGCCTGCCAGAAGGATTAACAGCTATTCTTGACGCTAGCTATAACTTACAAGGTTAGCAAGATCAAGCAAAATTTACAAACTACCAGAACATTTTCATTTATGGTTTTCAGGTTGAGAAATAAAGCCCTACTTTTTGAAGTAAAGCTACAGAACTGTTAAATTCAATTGGAAGAAAACAAATTCACATACGCAAATATGAATTAAAAGCAACATTTTCAAGCTAACTATGAAATTAGCTAGCTGGAATGTGTCAAGTCCGTCATAAGTGTGTGTTTTCCAACGATCTGTTTTTTATATTTTAAAAACATCATATCAATTAATTAGGTTAATTATTTAGTGGTGATGAATGCACCTTATGATTAGTCGTCACCCATTCACTTTGTCTAGATGTATCCATTAATTTAGTCTTTTTACAGTTTCCATGGTTCTAAGTCATATTCTGATTTACTGTTGGGAAGAAGGCCCTGAGTCTTATCAAACCACCTGCAAGATTCCGTCTGGACAAAGGACTGGTATGAAGAAGGGGTTTGGGGTGTTTTCCACTGATTCATGTTTCATTTTTGTCAGACATTTTGAAAAGGCACTCTTGAAACCATCACCACATTCCTTTTTATGATATAAAAAACACAATGGACTTTCATTAATTTCAACTCCAACGCTTGTCTTACCTGTGGTGTGGGACGATACAAGTGTATCCATAACAGTTTTATCCAGTGTTTGTTTGGCTAAAAGACCGGATCTGTGTTGTTGTTAAACATATTATTTTCCCCTATTTCTTTAATTTTTATTTCATGAAATAAACTCTGGAAAAAAAACTGGCAGACCACCAGGACTTCTGTTTTGTCTCTCTCTCTATTTTATAAATTAAGTTTTTAGAAAGATTGCGACTGTGATTGGTCGTGGGAAGGTTCGCACCACTCCATTCCTTGATGTTGTAGGGCAGTTCTTTTTTTTATCTCCCTCTTTTCCTTCCCCCTTAGACTGTCTTCTGGAGTATTATCTTGGTCAGTTCTGGTGCTCTTGTGACGTGACCACACCACTGCAGTTTTCATCCGTGCACATTTCAGAGCAGTTCTTCATAGGGGCCAATGCGCCCTGTGATGGTTCCTTTTTGTTTGTCACATGGGCTATGTACTGTAGCGGATGCCTAGAAGTTTCCTGTAGCATTGCTTTTCCATGACCTGGATTTCCAGCTTTGCTGTGAGAGTCCATGTCCCGCAACTGTAGAGGCAAATGGAAGTAACCAGTGCTTGCATAAGCGTGATCTTGGATTTCCCGGCTATGTTCTTGTCCCTTCAGATGGATTGAAGTATGGCGAGTGTGACTGTGGTTTGTGCTATCCTGGCCATGATTTCTGGTTCTGACCTCTCTTCTGATATGATAGCTCAAAGATATTTCAATTTGGTGACAGGTTAAAGCTTTTGGTCGTTGATGGTGATGTTTGTGGTGATACTTTGGAAGTTTTTTTGTTCCCTTCTGATTTCCATTCAATACTGTGTTGATGGTTTTTCCTGGCGATTGAACAGATATTTGTAATTTTATTCTTCTCCTGCCAGTCTGGCAATATTTTCAGCAAAACCGAGGTTGATGACGTGTCCCCCAATGCTGGATCTACCTTGGTGCAGGGTTTTGTTCATGACCTTCTCCAGGATGTTTTGAATGAAGTTGGAGAGAGAAAACAGCCTTGTCTTATATTGAATGTGGTTGGAAACCACGCTCTAATGGTACCATTTATCAGTATCGCACTACTGGCATTAGCATACAGCTGGGTAATGATCTGAACTAGTTTCTGGCCGATGTTGTACTTCAGTTTGAGTTTCTACTAAAGTTCAAAATTAACAATACCAATACCAATTACATTGACTCACATTTATAAGTTAATTCTGACCCTTTGAGTCGACCAATTACGCTGATGTGGCCCTTGGTGCAAATGAGTTTGATCCCCTCTTTCACCATACTCACATTTATGGTAAGTATGTGCCCAAAATGAACTTAGCAATAAAAAGAGTCAAGAACTTTAATGTTCCGAGTTAGGTGTGCTAACAGGACCACCACTCTGCTGCTAATATGCTCTCCTTTTCATATTTGCAATTTTCTGGAGCGATTGTGGGCATAATTTGCCGACCGGGAAGACCTTTGGTGGCTCGGCCCAGCAGATGCCAAGCAGCTCCAACAGCGACTGTTTGGTTTTGCACTTTGAATTCCCGACTTGTCAGATGTCTCCACACATTAGCGTCGCTCGGCTCGCACCCGGAGCTGATAGCACAGTGAGGCGGAGTGCAGGAAGGGGCCTGAACCTTAATCTGGCAGGGTGTGGGGTACAGCAACAGCAAGTTAAAAAAAAAAAAAGAAGATCCCCAAAACTTTCTCTCTTGTGTTTTTTTCGTGTGTTTTTAGCTCCAATTTGGCGTTTTGCAAAAAACTATGGAGGTGTTTGCAATTTTTATTTAAAAGATAAAATATTTCAATTCAATACTATTGTAACAGTGGGTATTATTTTGTGCCTCCTAGTGGTTGAAACACTTGATTCATTAAAAATAAACAATATTGAAAAATACACGACCTTTCATATCAACATACTATTTTTAAAATACTTGTAGGCCAGGAAAAAGATATGGAATGAAAATTGGTGAGGTTTGGTCACCTTGAGTTCCTGTAGTAAAATTCCCTGTGCTTTGTAACACTCATTTTTAGTTGTGCTAAACAATACAGCAACATCTAGTGGTCAAGAATTACATAGTGTGTCTAAGTAGAATTATATTAATGTCATAAGAAGTTTTTTTATTGACTTAATTACATAATTATAGATACATTGAATAATGCATTTATCTCTTTTTGTGTAATATATTTTCTCATTTGCCTGAATAATACAATATTTACTTTTTAAACATTTTTTTTTAATGTACATTATCTGCACCGCTTGTCCTCAGTAGGGTCACAGGGGTGCTGGAGCTCATCCCAGCCGTCTTCAGGCAGTGGCCAGGGGACACCCTGAACTGATTGCCAGCCAGTAGCAGGACACACAGGGACAGACAATTCGCTCGCTCATTCACACCTAGGGACAATTTGGACGTGGGAAGAAACCGGAGTGCTCGGAGGAAACCCACGCAGGCATGAGAAGAACATGCAATATCTGCACAGAAGAGCTAAGGTAGCTGGACTCGAACCCTGAATCCCTGCACTGCGGGGCTGCACGCTAACCACCCATGAGCCATGCCGCCCATCTATTATTATGATTATTATTATCATTTTTATTAGTATTATTTAGCCAGAGAAAAGGGTTTAAAATAGAAAATAAAATAGTTAATTTTTAACTGACTTAAAGGGTAAGAATGTTTAGCAGAATGCATGAAAAAGTTACTTTTAACTGACAACTAGTTTCTTTAGCCGTACAATTAGACAAATATTACTTGTTGTTTTTCTTATTCAACTTTGTTAATTATTACAAAAAGATAATTATGGTAAATACGTTCACTATTTCAAATAACATTTTAAAAAAATTATACAAATTATTTTAAGTATCACTTTTAGTGTTTTTTAATTTATTTTTTCCTCACGTTATTTTTAATTAATTTCAAAATTTATTGATTATTATTATTTTTTTTCTTGCTTTCTTGCTTTCTTGCTTTCTTGCTTTCCTGCTTTCTTGCTTTCTTGCTTTCTTGCTTTTTTCTTCTTTCCATTACTTGTTCCTTCTGTTCTTTCTTTTCTCTCTTCCATTTTTCTGTGTCTTTTCTTTCCTTCCTCTTTCCTTCCTGCTTACTTTATTTCTTCCTCCTTTCTTTACTTCCTCTTTCTTTCTCTTGTATTTTTTTATTCTTCTGTCTTCCCTTGTGCTCTCTCTTCTTTCTTTACTTGCTTCCTGCATGCAAACTCACAGCTTGTTAATGGGGGGGCGGGGAGAAGAAAATTAAAAAAAAAAGAAAAACTCTTCCTGCTTCTGACCTCCAACCCCGTCCTACCCCACCCACACCCACCGCTTACACAGCGTGGTGCATCCATAGGGAGCGTTAGTCTGTTGTGGAGGGCTGCAGCCACAGGAGGTTATGTGAGGTTTTTGGGGTGGGGGTCATTTCTATCCCGGTCCAAAGTATTGTAGGATGTTGGGGGCAAGGGGGGTGATGAGAGGGCATGCTGAGAGGAGTGCCTATATATTCTCCTCCCTCCTACGATACCTTCCTTTCCACCCCCCAGACCCCCTTTCCTTCATGCGTCTCCAGCTGTGGGGCTAAAGTACATTACATGCTTGCTAATCAAACCTCTATTACAAGTCTGGAGGGAGGCTAGAGAGGGCACACTCTTTCTTTTTTCCCTCTTCCCTACGTCGCTTTTTTTCTCCAGGCCCTTCTTAAGTAGTTCACGCCTGGAAATGATCCGATGCTAGGACGATTAGCCTTATCAATACAAATGGCAACGAGTGAGAGAGTACGATGCCCCGTTGGAGAAAGCGAAATCATCTGACTCAACAATCTGTTGACTCGCATGAGAAACAGACCAGCTCGTTTCAAAGACGTGATCTGTTTTGCAATCGGTGGTAACGACAGGTTTCACTTCGATTTGGGGTTTGTTTCGTGGTGGATCCGTGTGGATGGATCTAATCTGTAATTCTTCCTTCCTTCCAACCTCCCCCCTCTCCCCTTCCTTCCTTCCTTCTTTCCTTCCTTCCTTCCTTCCTTCCTTCCTTCCTTCCTTCCTTCCTTCCTTCCTTCCTTCCTTCCTTCCTTCCTTCCTTCCTTCCTTCCTTCTTTCCTTTTTTATTTGAAATAAATATGTAAAAATACCATTGGTGAAAGGACAAATTCTTATAAGTATCTATATTTGCAGCAAAATCCATCCTTTTTCAAACGAATGTGGCTGCCATTTTGCCAGTCGGTGAGTCCTAAATAACAGTGATGTCATTTTCATTTGTCAGCAGGTGGCAAAATGGCTGCCTTATTAGTTGGGTCTTGCATCTTGATTCAATATCATATCGCACAAAAATAAAATTAGTCCCAACTTCATGTTTAGACAAACAGGAACTAAAAAAAGCACGTTTGTGTTGATTTTCAGTTTAAAACAGTAATTTGATGGCACCCTAATCTCATATAGCAATTGGGATACATGCATTGAAACTTATATGTGTTATTGCCACAATACTTGATATCTGTACCTATGCATATGGTAACATGGAAAAGAGATGGAAGAAATAATATCTTCCCAAGTATATATGATGAAAAGAACACTATCAGTGAATTAAGCCCCACCACACTCATTCCAAATCCTATTGGTACGGCTTTTCCAACTTAACAACGCATGTTAAAGGTAGAAACCTGAAACTGTCACATTTTAACAATGGCACCCTGTTAAACCACTCAGCTTGTGTTGTCGAGTGTAAACAAATAAAACGGTTTCACTTTTACAGCAACTTTGCACATCTTTGTCTTAAACAAGCTTGTAAAGTCGTCCTGACCGCCAGGCGGACCACCGTGGTTTCGTCCTGCGTCTTGTGGGGGCCTCAATTTCACTTTGAGCCTATTAAAGGTGCAAAGTGGGGAGTTTAACAGTTTATATTTCAAACCCTTCAAAAATGATTCTAAAAAATGTCTACCTGACATGCCCAACATTTATTGTGGTAACGAAAACACCATTTTCTATTGACCCTTTGCACACATGTGACCTAACCACCAGCAAATTTTAGTAAACAATGGGTGAGGCCAGTATTAGCAGCATTAGCGGGGCAGCCTACCGACCAACACAGTCTTCCTCATGACGTAGACACAGATATAACCGAATCCATCAGTCTGCCTGACTTCACTCCACACGATCTTTACCTCTATATAGTAAAAGGAGTGTCCCCATACACCTGTGCTGGCCTAAAAGCTTATAAAAGTCTGAATGCTTACCAGTTCTTCATAGCTGGTTGGGTTACCGGTACGTGTTGCTCACTGATGCGGGGAGGCAGCTCATTGTTGCATATGTAAGACATTAACGTTAGCTGTGTAGGCTAATATGTTTTTTCCAGGGTGCCAGCATATGTCAAATCGATTGTAGCCGAAAGCTCCTTAAATTGTTTATCATTTTTATTTCAGCTAACGTAGCTTCATGGAGTGTATTTGGCATGACTCGTTGTTGCTAATTTCCGATTCCCTGCAGAATCTCACCCCCTTTATGCAACCGCACACTGTTTTTTTGTTTTAATCACACCAATCAATATTCCTCATTGAACGTATTATACAGACTACCATCATGACACTTGTTCTGTTGAAACGCAGCGCTAAGAAGCTTAGGAAAAACCGTGCTCACGTTAAGGGGTGTGAGATACTTTTCCTGGGGAGTCGAAGTTAGCCACAACACTCGTACACACTTTACATAAAATGAATTAGAAATACATCAAACGTCCGTTGTAAAAAGGGAGGGCTGCGAGTCCCTCCGTGTCATTAGCAGATCAACATCGCTTTCTGCTGTCTTTAGCAGAGCGTATACGATGCAATTTCAAATCAGACTAAGAACCTTGCCAGTCCGCACGGCAATGATACACCAGCGTTAAAAGCAGTAGTTGTATTGTCTGTGGTGGTTGTGCTTTCAACTCAATTGCCATTTCAAATGCCGTGCGCACAAGTGCCTCTTGCCGTCCATCATGGCTTTCATTTAGACAAGGAAGTTAATGTGAATCACATATTTGATATTTGCCTTCTTTGATGATGGCAGTTGAATATATTTTCTCTATTTCTTTTCCCCTCCTCCTCTCTTGGCCTCCTGGCTTGGTAATTGGATTTAGCCAGCACCTGTACGAGTGTAGATTTTCAGGGGATTATCGTCACACAACCCTGAGTCACCACTAATTATCATTTCTTTCCTATTTCTTCATCTCTTTCCCTCCAGCACACAGTTCGTACACACAGTTTATTTTTTTCCCGAAAACCTAATATGACCATAAAAATATGTGATTCTTCACCCTGAAATTCATTTTTGGTTTTGTACATGTTTCATATGCGTACTTTAACCTATGAGATCTTCAAACAAATTTGTATCTTAGGCAAATACGTTTATGTTGTTTTTCTGACTCAGTCATTTTTGTGTCAATATCAACTCTCAGCCCCAGACATTCACGCTGACCAGCAACCATGTTTGGCTTTGCGCCATCTCCACGTGAAATGCTCTAAAATGATGTATTGAAACCTTAATGAGAAATGGGAGAATCTCATTTGAAACTAAACATGAAATGTGATAGACAATCAAGGTAACAATCAAAAATATTTAAACTAGATTTTGATAGAATGTGGGTACCCCTTTGAACAAGTGAACCCGTTTGAGTCATGTCACCAAGCCAACAGCTAATAACCAAACCAACAACAATCACCAGGTATATACCCAACTATATGCAAGCTGCTAATGGCTAATAAAACAAAATCTGCAAACTTCTATCTATCTATCTATCTATCTATCTATCTATCTATCTATCTATCTATCTATCTATCTATCTATCTATCTATCTATCTATCTATCTATCTATCTATCTATCTATCTATCTATCTATCTATCTATCTATCTATCTATCTATCTATCTATCTATCTATCTATCTATCTATCTATCTATCTATCTATCTATCTATCTATCTATCTATCTATCTATCTATCTATCTATCTATCTATCTATCTATCTATCTATCTATCTATCTATCTATCTATCTATCTATCTATCTATCTATCTATCTATCTATCTATCTATCTATCTATCTATCTATCTATCTATCTATCTATCTATTCTTTACCCTGGTCATTTCCCTCGATAGGGGTGACCGACAGCAAGACAAACACATAGACAAAAACAAAAAAGGGAAAAAGTAGCAAAAAAAAACAAAAATCGACCATGGCCAACCCAAATGCCCAAACACCCGAACAAGCTAAACACCTCGGCACCCAAGTTCGGCATACTTCCGTCCCTCCAGATAAAACGGGACACAAGTAAGCGGCCATGTCACTCAGGTCACGGTGACACACTCTTCTGTTCAACAGCAGGGCCCGACAGCTTCGACTGGTTTACCCCTGCCGCATTATACAGGTGCCCTGCCCATCCCTTAGAACACATCTAAACATCCCACTATCCTTTCACAACACCTCTCCACTCATTCCTATCACCAAAAAGAGCTCTAGCTTCCACTAGATTTAGACCTCTTTCCTGCAGTGCACGCATAACACCATCCATCCACGTCAATTGCGGCCTTCCTCTTGGTCTTCTTCCATTTACTTCTGCTCTGTAGATCCTGTTCAACATTCATTCATCATCTATCCTCTCCATGTGTCCAAACCCCAACCAAATACTCTCTCATCCACACGCTTGCTCAGTTCCACTACTACTCCAGTTCCGTCACTCACAATTTAATTTCTCAATCTATCTACTATTGTTGCTCCTAACATACTCCTCAATCACTTCATCCTAAAACATTTAATTTCCTTCTCCAATCTGATCACAGGTATTGATATCATGAACATTTATAATTTTATACTTATAAGATGTGTAAGTATCATTCCATTTTAATACATTGATACATTTGACTACCCTATTGACCCTTTGCGCATTGCCCTCTCTGGCAGAATGAAACCCATGACAGACGGGGTAAAGCACTTGAGCGCATGGCAGTTGAATAGGTAGTTGAGTTGAAACAATTACTAAAAAGAATAAAACCACCACTTGTTACCATGGTGATTTATTCCTGTGCCGTGGGCAAAGCTCTGAGCCTGATTAGGAACTGTGTCCGTTTTGGTGAAGACAGAATATGGCAATGCTTATCTGCAATCAAACAGATGGACTGGTGTTGTGCTTAGGGACAACACTAGTAGCCCGCAAATATTCCAGGATTTGCGCCGAACATTTTTCAAAAGGTATGTTTGATGTATTTTCAAGCAATTTTATGTTAAGTAGATACAAATCACGTCAAAGACACAGTATACTAAGTAAGCTGGTACTAGGTAGCAACATCGGCATCATACCGTTGCCATCGCTTACTACAGTATGTAAACGAGCTGTTTTTATTGTGATTAACCAGGGATTCAAAACAGTAATCTTCCAAATATCACATGTATTGAAAACTGTTACTGTTGCCATAATACGCCGAGATGAATTGTCAAATTATCAGCTGTTAAGATGTGAAGCAAATGTTTTGAAGATAAAACGTCATTTCGCCAAAGTAAATACTTTCAACATGCTCAAAAGTGATGTGTATACAAGGTACAAATGCTAAGTGTAAAAGTGCTGCACTGTTCTATTACATTTTCCCAAAATTTGGACACAAAGTTGTTTTAGTAATGTTTGCGCCTGGCCATCCTGGAAGGAGGATATGTGGTCCCTTCTCAAGGTTTCTTCATTTTCCTTATGTTGAGGTTTTTGAGTTTTCTTTGCCTTTATATAGGTTTTAGATGATAGTCTGCAGTTTGCAATAATCTGAGGTCCGAGCAGCTTTGAGGCTCCTTGTGATTAAGGGCTATACAAATAAACATGACTTGACTTGACTTGACTTGAAATGGTGCCCCTCAGTCTCTCGTTGTTAAGGGATACCAGATCAGCATTGGTGTAAGCGGATACTCCATTTACAATGTAGTGGCACAGATCGTGTGGACTGAAGTCAGGCAGACTGGCGGATTCGGTTAGATGTGTGAATACGTCAGGGGGAAGACTGTATAGGTCGGCAACTAGCATTGTTAATGCTATCCTCAGTTTTTCTAACTAGCGCTCCTTTGCTTTTCGACAAGGTGAGCTACCTTATCCCACTGCTGCACAATATTTGCTTGACTACTCATTGCCAATGGTGTTGAATAGTATAGCTTATGTTTTCATTGTCTACTGTTTACTGCCCTCACCCACTGTTTACTACGGTTTATTCCCGTCCGTCGTGGTGTCGTCACGTGGTTAAGTCATGTGTGTGCAAAGAGTCATTAGAAACCTTTTTTTTTCTTTTTTTCAGTTCTATGCTGAAATTTGAGCTCTGAGTGTCACCCAGTGGACCAAAGAGGTTGCTCTCAGTCAAGGTGCACAAAGTGCTAAGACACCATGTGGACCCCCACTCACTCATTGCACACACTACACAACTTACACACTCCTTCTCAGGCAGGTGATATATCACAAACGTGGGGGTAGGGGGAGACGGTGCACGGGAATCAGCAAGAGAAAAGCGAGACTGGACAGATGAGACGGTGGTAAAGCGGAGGAGGACAGACGGGTGCGGGGCAACCCAGCGGGGATAGGGTACTTTGGGGGGGATAATAAAGGCCGACTGGCACTTGACTCAGTTCGGCTCGTATTTATTAGTGACTCTAAACGTACTTTGAAACCATCAAAGGGATCATCTGTGTGTGTTGTCAGGATTATTGATGGCTGACTTCACACTTAATTAGGACTATTTTCTTACAAATTCACTTTGCGGCCATTGCCACGCATCAACTCGGAAATCTATTGTGAACGCGCTCCAGCCGAAACAAAAAGGGTCCGCGTACACGACTTGAGTAAGTGTGCCCAAATGTCATCCATTTATCATCGTTTGTGATGTATGACCTCATAAACGGATTGGATTCTTACCAGAACCGATTCATCCAAAACTATTTTGAAAATCATCGAGAGACATTGCTTTATTTAACACTTCCGTTTTCTCATTTGTTTTTTTCCCACCAGTCATTTGACACAGATTTCAGCAGACCAGTTTTTCTTCCTCTTCAAACAAAATAATGTTTTTTTTTAAAGACCTGCTTTTACTTTGAAAAAATATCATCTGTTTTAACAGTATACATCACTCATATAACCACATTTTTATTTTATCTTCTCATCTCATCTCATTAGCCGTACCGCTTATCCTCAGTAGGGTCGCGGGGGGCTGGAGCCCATCCCAGCAATCATCGGGCAGTGGGCAGGGGACACCCTGAACTGGTTGCCAGCCAATCGCAGGGCACACAGGGACAGACAACTCATTCGCTCATTCACACCTAGGGACAATTTGGACCGGCCAATTCACCTGAAATGCATGTCTTTGGAATGTGGGAGGAAACCGGAGTGCCCGGAGGAAACCCACGCAAGCACGGGGAGAACATACAAACTCCGCACAGAAAGTCTGGAGCTGGATTTGAACCCACGACAGGTTCCCATGACATGAACTGTGCCGCACAAGCGCTAACCACTTTTGTTTCAAGTAAAAAGACAAAAGTAATACACTAACGCAAATTTTCTTTCCCTGTTTCCTTTTCATTCTTTTTGGGGGGCAGGAAGTAAATGAACATTCCCATAAACCTTGTTAAAATGATTAAAGCTCCTGTTCCAGTCAATGCTTTTTAAGTAATAAAAAGTAAAACATGTTTTAAAATATAGTAGTATAAGAAAAATGATTATTCAAAAATATCTGATACAGCAGCTGGGTAAATTATAAGTCGTGGAAGAAGAAATCTATCATTTTTAATTCCCTACTTATAAAGTAATAAATAAAGCTCTAAAGTGACAAAGAAATATTGTTAAAATGGATTGGTTTAAGGCCCCCTTAAAAAATGGTTTCAGCATTTTGCTGTCCTAAAGTGACATTTTCAGGATATCAACTGAATCAATAGTAAAGTGTAAATCTTGGTTATATACTAGCATATATAGCAGTAAATCTTCTTATGAGCTTAATTTGTTCCAGGATTTTGGAATGTTTTTAATATGAAATAAAAAATAGTTGGGCCGTTTGAAAGCATCCAAGTAAAACAGCTTTAAAACACATGCAAGGAGGAGTGACGTGGATAGAATTCCTGTCAAATTATATGTTTTCCAACTTGTACAGGCGTTCTCCTACTTATGACCATTCGACTTACGAAAAACGGTCGTTACGAAAATTTATTTTCGGGATGTCGAAAAATATCCGGACATTGCTCTGGGTTAGATTTTGTATTGTTTGCCCCTTAATCCGAGTAGAGGACAGTTCTTCAGCGCTTCCTTCTGCCGAGTGGTGCTGAGGGCTCACAAAGCATTCACCTCGAAGAAGAAATCCGGCTTCCTCTTCCTAGTTTGTGTGTAAAAATTTTATACTGTATCTCCTGTGCGCTAAGAACTTTGACATTTTTATTGTTTAATATCTCATGCACCATTCAATATGGTTAAAGTGAAAAGAAAAGGCAATCTGTTTCTTTTGAAATGCAAGATGGGGTTGAGAAAATGGTTGGACCGCTTTGTTCCGGCCACTTTTTACTACGGAGGAGGATCTCTTGAAACACATCTCCCAAAAGTAAGTTAAACTCAACATTACATTTCTTTATAGAGCATAGTATTTTATGAAATGTTTATTTTTTAGTACAGAACAATACAGGTTACTTATACAAGCCTTAAACATACTTATATCAACCTTAAACATACAAAATATAGCACTAAGGCGAATAACGAACAAATTCAACTTACGAACGATTGTCCGGAATATTCATAAGTAGGGTAGCATCTGTATACTTTTTTTAATCATTTCACTTGGTTTATCCTATTGGTCATTGGATCTCGTCTTGCCTATTTTGGCTCTGATCCGGATCATTCCTGTCACTTATAGCAGACGACAACATCATTGTAGATTGCTAAAATTGTTGTTTTGTTCTACGAAGCCTGACTTGCTGTAAGTAGATAGCTGCCGCATTGTCTTTACACAGTTTATTATTGCATAATAAGACAAATTTGCAATCATTATGGGGATAAATTGTTGGAAGTTGACAGGTATCAGGAGACTGTTGATAATTCGTAAGAACTTAGTGTACACTTAAAATAACATTTACTGTAACTTGAATGGACAAACACCCAAAGGAATTACAGCACAATTTTTATTGAATTTTCTGCCTGTAGTAGTTTGCATTCCCCAACTGGACGAGTTGATGCTGGCAGTTAGCAGTGACAAACGTTGAGTGGTTTTGAGTGGTCTCTAGTGGTAGCCTCTGGGACTACTCGAGAGCTGGATTTTCCTTCGTATAGCGAGGTAAGCTTTTGCTTAAAAAAAACCTCATACATCAAAATTCCAAAAAGTGTTTGAATATAGAGGAACCACTGCCTTTGGTGCAGGCGGTGATGGACAGCATCGGCACTGCAGACGGCGTTGGAGGGGTTTGTGAACGGATGGAGGGGTTTGTGGGGTGCAGCAGAAACTTCCCATGCTGGCCTCCCAGTGTGGCTACGTAATGAGGGCAAGGGACACACAACCACACAAATATATGCGAGCACACACATTGGCGGCTGAGCATGGCCCCACGGCTGATTAGCGGCGCACAAAGGCCCCAAACAGAAGTAGCCGAGGACTCACAATGGGAACAGGGCCCCAGGGCGGGGCTTACTTCTGCCCTGTGGGAGGGGGTGAGGGAGGTTAAGGGGACCGGGGGGCCTGAGAGAGTGGGGGTCCTGTTGAGCCGGACAGGGGACCGAGTGGGGCACGGGGGGACTAGCGACGTAAGTGACAAATGTCGAAGGAGTTTGTTTTTTGTCCTGGCGAAGGGTGAGAGTGGTCTGGAAAATACGTATGAGATTTTGGCACATTTGGAAGCACAGTGAAGTGAAAAAGAAAATCTCATCCCGTGAAGAAAGTTCACATTCATGTAGCCGAACTAGTCCAACATTAGGGGCGGAGCTACAGTATGTGGTGGTCGTGACCCAGTGACGTGCAGTGAGGTTCGTGTCTGGTAGGATTTACGAATAAATTAACCCTTAATCTAATTTATCATTCGATTTGAAAAACTGGGTGGTTAGCCCACGGTGCGGAGGTCCAGGGTTCAATTCCAGAGTTCGCATGAGCTTGCGAGGGTTTCCTCCGGGCATTTCTCCCACATTCCAAAAACATGCATGCCAGGTTAATTGGCTGGTCCAAATTGTCTCGAGGTGTGAATGAGCGAGCGAATTGTATGTCCCTGTGTCCCCTGCGACTGGCTGGCAACCAGTTCAGGGTCTGCCCTGCCCATTGCCCGAAGACGGCTGGGATGGGTTCCAGCACCCCCGCGAACATACTGGAGGGATGAATTTGAAGAGTAAAAAAGCAATATATGAACTATATAAAGGAATACGTTGTTTACTGTCTTGCCTTAACTTATGAATGAGGTCGATGTGCTGTTCCTTCAGGATTAGTAATGCTTCATTGTATGAAATAAATTCCATGCAGGAAACGATTGCGGTTACTATGCAAATACGACCAATTCGATTGTTTGGGGCTGAAGTGTGCGCCTAATCAGAATCTTTGGACTCATTATCACCCTCTGCCTTGAGGAAAGAGAATTGCGTGCCTCACTCTGCATCTGATGACGCTCAGTACGGTAATACGTAACATACTACTCCTTTTGAATAAAAGCGCCAATAGATAGGTAATCCTTCCTTATGAGAAAAAAGTCCATGCAACGAGGAAAAAACTTAATGGCTTGACTCGCTTACTAATAAAATCACTATTTCTATTGTTCGGGGTTGAAGTGTGTGCGAATCAGAATCCTTCATCTCACTATTGCCCTCCGTCATGAGTCAAAGGAATTGTCTCATTCTGCAGATGCTCAGTAGAGAAATTTTAGTTACATACCAACATATTTTCTTAACTATAAGGTGCACCTGATTCTAAGGCGAACCATATAGTTAAGAAAATAATATTTAATTTCATCTGTGAGCTATTTATTTCATATACAAGGTGCACCGGGCTATAAGGGGCAGGAAACTAAAACGACACTAAGAGCCAGTGCTACATTAAAAAAACATCAGAAAATAATGCAGAAAATTAAATTAAAATTACATGAAATCTGGTTTTACAACTAAATTAACTAAATTTGTTCATAAATAGTTTCCAAATGAACAAGCATTTTATTGTATTATTAAGCATTTCTGAATGTATTTCCGGTGTAAGGTGCACCAGTAATAAGATGCACTTTTTCGTTTTAGGTGCGCTTTATAGTCTGGAAAATATGAACATCCTACTATTCATATTAATAATATCATATAAACATTCAGCAATTCCAAAAGTTGTAAAGTTAATTGATAAAACATTTACCACTGAATAAATATACATTTTTAATATGCACTTTTTCAATATTATATTTTAATAATGACAGGTGAGGCACAGGCTCGCCCGCCTCACCTGACTGCACGTCACAGCCGTGACCATCCTCCCCCTTCAATAATTCACAAGAGGAAAGCAAGATACATTTTTCAAATGAATCAAATATAGAAAATGGTTCTATTTTAATAAAATATTTTATTGGAAAAATAGTACCATGAAAGCTTTTTGAGTTTTTCCTTGCCCTCATGTTGGTTCCAGATCAGGGGATGATATAATAATAGTCTGGAAAAATAGTCTGTGTAATAACCAGTGCAGCCCTTTGAGACTCTTTGTGATTAAGGGCTATACAAATAAAAATGACTTTACTTGACTTCTCAAAGAGTAAATGAAAACAGTAATCCCTTGCTATAAGATTCTTCATTTATCTTGGTTTCACTACTTGTATTGGATTTGTACTGCCCATTGTGTTCTGCATTATCATTGGCCCGCAAGTTGACCACAAGTGTCAAAAAGGAGGTCCCCTGGCCGAATCAGGCCCGCCGAGGGTTTTAATCCAGGCTGCAAGACAACACTGAGAGAAGTGCAAGAGAAAAATGAGCTGCAATTTTAAAGATGTCCACTTGATGTCACTCAAGCCGGGCACTACTTGCAAAGCAACTGTAGTACTGTTTCTCTCTGTCTCTCTCTTTCTCTCTCTACCTATCGTTCCAACTCTTTTTCTTTCTTTTTCTCTTTTTTCTTTCTTTCTCATGTTTTTTCTCTTTCTTTCTTTTCTTTTTCATCTCTCTCTCTCTCTCTCTCTCTCTCTCTCTCTCTCTATCTCTATTTTCCACTCCCGTTCTTTCTCTCTCTCTTTCCCATGCTCAGTTTTTTACTCTTTCTCATGCTTACTCTTTTTTTCTCTTCCCTAATTCTTTTGATCTTTGTCCCTCTCTTTCTCTATTGCTTTCTCTCTGTTTTTCTGTTTCTTTTTCATCTTTCTTTTTCTATTTCTTCCTCCCTCTCTCTCTCTCTCTCTTTCTTTATCTTTCTTTCTTCTGCTCTCTCTCTCTCTTTCACTCTTCATCCCTTTCTCTGTTTCGCTTACCTTCTCTCTCTCTTACCTGCTTTCTTTGTCTCTCTATCTCTCCTTCTCTGTCTCCCTTGTTTTCTCTCTATCACTCTCTTTTCTTATCTCTCTCTCTTTCATTCTCTCTCTGTCTCCCTCCTCCCTTTAAACCTACTAGTCCGACCCCCACGGGGGTGGGGGTCAGACTAGTAGGTTTAAGGGGAGGAGAGAGACACTAGCAGGTGGCCCCCAGCTAAAATTAGTTTGACAGCCCTGGGCTAGACAGTCTCCTCACTTATTATTATATGACGTACAGTAGTTGTTTGGAAAAGAAGAAGAAGAAGAAAAAAAGGTATGCTGTAAAGTACTATTATTTGTTAAATAAATGAAGGATTGAACCTGTAAAAAGTGTTTTTTTTAATAATGGAGTATTTGTAATTGTAAAAAATACATAAAGGTTTCTACTCCTCAGATTTTTCCTTGTATAGGACATAACCCCAGTGATAAACAATAGATACTGTAGAGTCTACAGTGTAGACCATCAAAAATAAATAAATTCACCCTCGGCATTCTTGATATCTGGAAGTTTGTTGTGTAGCTAATGAGTACAAGTAATTTCACAGAGAAGCACGGCGTGATCTTACCAATTCATTTTTCTGTTCAGGTTCCCACCATCTTTTATTTTGCACAAGAAAAAAATACTACAGCCATCTGTGCCTGTCTTTCTTCTCCTTCCCTTTTTTTCCAAGTCACCATGGCAGGACAAACAAAAAGAACTTCAAGTGCTTCTGTGTAATTATTAGCACCAAATCGTTTTAACTCACGGCCGATTTTAGTTTCGTTTTATACGAATGTGAGCGGGAGCGACGGGAGGATGAGTGAGAGTCGATTAAGCAAGGGACTGGTTGAGCAATTCTAGCGCGATTTTTTTCCTTTTGGGTCTGCCGTCCTCTTTTTGCAATTACTTTCTGCTATTTTAATACACCCGTACTAATTGTCCACTGAAATAAGCCACGCTGTAATTGTATTAGATTACTTGTGGAGGGAATCCATCAGAAAGACACCAAGCCAAATAAATACCACCATCTAAAACGGGTAATTATTCTGGAAAAATATCAAATAAATAATGATGGGAAGTAAAATCCTCAAGCCCCTTAAAGGATACTGTGGATGGTTTAAATATTCTCAAATAAAGATATACAACTAATTCTGTTTGTGTATTTTAGGAATTTAATTTTATTTATTTGAAGACTCCAGGATTCGTTTTCACCGAAAAATAACTGAAGAATAAGGTGTGCAAAATGATTCAACCCCCCTTTCAACCAAGTGCATGGTAAAAATAGTGCAATGATATTAAGAAATATATCTTTGTATTGTTTTGTGTGCTCCTTAAGGGTGGGGAAGGCTCTGGGGAAGAAAGCTTGTGTCTTGATTACTGATGCGGGGCACCCGAGTTTGCTCCTTTGTCGCCAACTGCCTCGGATGCCGATTGGCTGCCTGTCACTTATTAAACCCCCCGTCTTCCTGTCACCGGTTGTCAGTCGGTCTGCGAACCTCAGCTCACGCAAGGCAATCCTTTTGACCCTGACTCTCTCCTGTCCTGATTCCTGTTTGATTTCCGGCGCCGACCCCTTTCCTGAACTGGACTAAGTTTTTGCTCCCCCGTCCCGGCCGTCAATCTGTTTTTCCCCACTCTCGACACTGCCTTCGCTTTCCACGGAAATACCACTTCCGCGTGTGTGTAACCTGCTCCCCACAATCAACGATCTACGGATCATGTATACTACCCTTTCCCTTCTTCCTAATAAAACTAAGAGAAATGCACGCAAGTGGATCTTGTCTTCGTTTTGGTCCCGACAGTTTGTTTGACATAGTTTTGAGGGACCTGCAGCGGCCACATGAGGGCAACAGGTCAATGCGGTGGTGTCCAGGATGGGAAGAGTCATTTGAAATGTTGAAGGCTCTGTTGCGGTATCGCAAGCCGGCAGTATCCGCTAGACTAGGCAGAGAGGAGCTGATGATGATTGTCATCAACATTAATATTTTTTTTTGCCTCCAAGAGTATACTATGCAAGTCTTTCATACAGAATTTCACCGAGAAACTAAGTGGGATAATATGCTAACTGGACTTTCTGTGGATCTTTTATGCAGGTGCTAGCCAAAGAGTTGCATCAGACCTGCGGGGAGCGCCGTGCCAGTCTACGCCAAAGCTGACATCATGGGGATCGACAAACAAGTAGAAGCAATCTAAGATCAAACAATTTGTGTGAAGAAAAATATAATTCAGAAAGTAGTTGTCCGGCATTTTCCACTTCCCCAACGAGGGAATTTTCACCTTCCTCAAGGAGGGGTTACCCAGAAAAAGTTGTCAATTTTATTTTGTGTTTTAATTGGGTTCTTTGACAAGTTCATTGTGATGAAAAAGCCTGGAATTATCTACAGCTGAAACTACGCTACGATCTGAAAGAGCTGAACTCCCATATGTATTATGTATCATAAATATGTTGTTTTTTAGATGTTTATCTTTTTTAAAATATTACTCATTTTAGTTCTTGCTTTCACTGAAAGGATAAGTCCTCTAATGTCGTTGTGCTGTTTGTTGTATCATTCATTATTCTCACCTTCCGTCAAGATCAGTACAGACCTTTCATTATCCATTTAAGGATAATATAGTTATTTCATAAATTGTTCACCATGTTGAAATTGTCTTAATAAAAAAGCTAATGTTGTAATAAAGAAGCACTTGTATTGTCAAATTGTATGTGATTTTAAAGTTATTTTGGTATTATTCAAAATGTATGCATGGACTTACTCCCTCATATCTTTCAGATTTAATTTCTCCTATGTTCCGGTCCAGAACTTTCGCTCTGAAAATGCTGGTCTACTAGTGATCCCAAGAGCCGAGAAGAGAACGACAGGTTTGAGAGTGTTCTCCATTCGGGCCCCGTTGTTGTGGAATGCTCTTTCCCCTGAGAATCGATCTGCAACCTCAGTGAAACGTGTAAATCTAGGCTTAAAACACACTTCTATTCTATAGCTTATGAATGCCCCATTGTTCACATTGACGATATCTGTGTATTATTTGCCCTCATGTAGGTTTTAGATCAAGGGATGGAGTAATAATAGCCTGTAGTTTGCAATAATCTGTGGTCTGTGCGGCCCTTTGGGACTCCTTGTGATTAAGGGCGTCACAAATAAACATGACTTGACTGAAACAATATTTTTTTAAGGGTTAAGCGGAACGTCTGTTTGTTTTAAGTTTAAGTGAAAAACATCTAAATTTAAAAATAAAAGTTTAGAGCTAAATCAACAAGCTAACCATGAAGCTAGCTATCAGGCTGGGAAAAATTCATTCGTTTTTAGAAATGAAAGCTCAATTCTTTAGGTTCAAGCTACTGGTTTATTTGTTTGTTTTTAAGTTAAAGAGAAAAACTATAAATCTAAAAAATTAAAGCTAAATTACCAAGCTTACCATTAAAATAGCTAGTGGGTTATCAAAATAGAGATACATTTACAGCTTGCTAGCTTTCATTTTTGCTTTTCAGTTTTGGAAATAAAACCTTACTTTTTTCCAGGTTAAGCTACAAGTCTTTTTGTCAAGTAGAAGGAAAAAAAAAATCTAAATCTAAAAAAAAAATCTAAATTAAAGCTATAACAACCCAATAGTAGGCAAGTTACTGGGTTAGCAACATCAAGCTACATTTATAAACTACTAGTTTACATTCATCTTGTAAAAATGGAACCCTTCTTTTTTCAGGTTAAGCTGGAGATCTGTTTGTTTCAAGCTGAAGCGGAAAAAAAAACCCTAATCTAAAACTAAATTTGAAGAAGATTCTACAAACTAATATATTAGCTAACTGTTGTAAAAACATTGACATTTGTCACTGCATTAAGCCAGAATTCTTTGTGTCTTCATTATTTATCATATCAGTATTTGGATCAAGTTAATCACTTGATAGTAATTAACACATTTTGTGATGATCTATGTTTTGAAATGTATATTTTGTTTTAGTTACAATTATATCAAGCAATCTAGTCATTACACAGTATCTCCATTGTTTCTAAGTGGTGTTCGGATATGCTTATGGGGGGAGGTCGACTCTTATCAAACCACTTTTAGGATTTATTTTGGTTTGAATAACTGCTGTGTAGCTGGTGTCTTGGTAATTTTCCACTAGCTTCTGTGTTCAGCCTTTTTGTTGTGTAAATAATGGTCATTCATTTTGATTGCACTTTTTCTCCAACTTGACGCAAAGCTAACCTGCTTGCCTGCAAATGTAACTTGATTTTGCTACCCAGCTAGCTAGCTACATGCTTAGCCAGGAATTACACACAAACATACGCTCTCACGCACACATTGAGAAGCTGCAGAACAGTAGCCTCCAGTTATTTGTCAGAACGGGTGTAAATGATCACATGACTGCGGTCATAACTCAAAGCTCCGCGAGCAACTGATGGAAGCCGACGATGCGCGTGCACGTGCAATTGTGTGCGCCTAATCGTTTTCTAATCTAAGTCACTCCCTGTCCCGTTTTGTGTCTCCCGGATCATCCTTCGACGCCTCCGGAGACGAAACCGATTCTGTTACTGTCATTTTACGCGGCTGGTTTCTACGTTGCATATTGACATACACACAATGCCCCATGCCCTATCACTACTCTCACACACCCCTGCTCTCGAGAGTTGGCAGAGTGTGTTTAACCTTATTGATCCGGTCTGGCCTATATTGACCCCAATGGCGCTAATCAATCACTGATATCAATGTTGACTGGGCGGGGATGAGTCGAGAGTGACGGATTGCGGCTAAATCAGTAACAGTTTTGATCAGTTTCAGAAAGAAAAGAAAGAATATCTAAAGACAAAAGAAACAGTCATGTTAACACAGTTTCAAGATGACTTGTATCAGTGACGTGGAGTCAGGGTAGGCAGGGTCGGCTGTGCCTCACCTGTCATCATGGAAATAGGTATCTTTTTCATTTAACTTTGAAACTTTTCATTTTGCATTATGAAAACTAATACAATTAACGTGTAACGTGATACTGGGCCGAGTGTCTACGGATGCAGAGTGAGGCACGCAAATCTCTTGCCTCATAGCAGAAGGCATTAATGAGACCAAGGATACTGATTTGGTGCACACCTCAGCCCTAAACAATAGAATTACAAACATAAAAAAAGCCATCCAGTCATTTTTTTCTCTTTTGATACACTTTTTTAATGGAGGATTACCTCGATGCTTTTATTCAAAAGGTGTAGTCAAGTCAAGTCAAGTCATTTTTATTTGTATAGCCCTTAATCACAATTAGTCTCTAAGGGCTTCACAAGGTATTACATATAAGAAGTTTAGGTTATTCGTATGCTATAGAGTAGAAGTGAGTTTTAAGCCTAGATTTAAACATTTTCACCGAGGTTGCAGATCGGATCTCAGGGGAAAGAGCATTCCACAACACCGGTGCCCGGATGGAGAACGCTCTCGAACCAGTGGAACACTTCTTGGCTCTTGGGATCACCAGGAGACCGGCGCTCTTGGAACGAAGGCTTCGGGCCGGGACATAGGGGGAAGTCAGATCTGAAAGATATGAGTGGGAAAGACCATGTATGATTTTGTATAGTAGTAGGAGAACCTTAAAATCGCATCTTAGGGTAACAGGGAGCCAATGCAGGTTAGCCAAAATTGGGGTGATGTGATCGTACTTTCTTGTCCTTGTTAAAAGCCTCGCTGCAGCATTTTGTACCAGCTGAAGACTCTTGAGTCTGGTCATCGGAAGACCGGAAAGTAGTGCATTACAGTAGTCGAGACGGGAGGTAACAAACGCGTGAATTATGATTTCCGCATCCGACTGAGAAAGTATAGGACGAATTTTAGCAATGTTACGGAGATGGAAGAGAGCGGTTCTAGTAATTTTCTTCACATGTGTTTGAAAGGACAGATCGGGGTCGAAAATGACACCTAAATTTTTAAGTGAGTCGCTCTGTGTGATGTGGCAATTGTCTATGTTCACAGCGGTTTTAGAGAACAAGTCACGGGACTTAGATGGACCAATAACTAACATTTCAGTCTTTTCAGAGTTGAGACGCAGGAAATTGAGTGACATCCACTCTTTTATCTCAGTTGAGTGTCATCTGCGTAGCAATGGAAACTGACATTATACTTCCGAATAATATCACCCAGTGGAAGCATATAAATGCTGAAGAGAAGGGGGCCAAGCACTGAACCCTGCGGAACACCACAAGTAACACTAAATGGCTCAGATGTCAATTTGCCATATTTAACACAGTGTGTCCTATCTGAGAGGTAGGATCTGAACCATAATAGGACGTCTACTAAGGACGAATCCATTTTTCCAACCGTTCTAGCAAGATATTATGGTCCACTGTGTCAAATGCAGCACTAAGGTCCAGCAGAGTAGTGCATAGACTTTACTAGTCAATATAGTGTTATGATGAGCGGGAGGAGGGATCCGAACATAATCACGTGAGTCAATCTGATAGTTTTAATGGGGTCAAGGGAAGTAAAAAAGGTGCTCTGCAGAGGGTGGAGGTGAGATAACGGCCAACAGAAACACAGTCAAAAAAAAATCAAGGGTGAATGAATACGAAAGTCTTACTAGAATGAAGTAGCACAGATGGGCACAAACATCAATGATCCAACGCGATAAACCTGTCTGTCCTGTCAAGTCAAGTCATTTTTATTTGTAAAGCCCTTAAACACAAATCACCCTTCTATGAAGGTGAGTAATGAGCGCCAAGTGTGCTTAATCAGTACATTAGTCCCCTGGATCTTCACAGGTGATACAATAGAAGTTTTTTTTTTAATCTATTTTAAAATGTATCTTTCTCTGCAGGTCAAATGGAGTTTATTTACTATATATTACTATACTTTATTAAATTTGACTGTGCCTCATCAGACACAAACCTCAGAGCACGTCACTGAATTGTACTCAAACACTGAGCACATTTCTACGTGACGTTGCATGTTATTATGAAAGGTGTCATCAAAAGTGTGTCATTGAGGTTGTGTGTTCCCGAGCACACACACTCACAGACAGCGTAATTGAAAACCTCCACCTTTCATAAGGCAAATTGCCCTACAGGCGTGCACGGCGCCGGCTCCATCACACCTCACTGGAACAAGCGAGAAATCATTTGACAGTTCGACTTCGGAGGTCAGCAGCAAGGCGAACATTGGCAGACCCTTTTCCAGCTCACCATGCATGCGAGTTTTTTAAATCAAACTTTGAACCCCTTTAAAAATGTAAAATAATATTTTTGGGGGACAGGGTCACGGATGATTACGACATCATCGACATCCTGTTTGAATCTATTTCAGTTTTTAATATCCCTTTTTTTTCTGTATTAAAAGGTGTATTATTCAAGATTTAAAGGGACAGCGTGCATTATTCGACCACTATATGTCACTGTTCAGTGACATGTAAAACAAGTGCTAAAAACCACAAGGAGATATACTACGGAAACTCGAAGTGACCAAACCCTCTAGGTGATGCTCATGTTATGTAAAAAAATAATAATTTTATTCATCTTTAAAACATGTGTTTTCATATGATAGTTCATTTTTTGTTTTTTTTTAATGACAGCATGACGACCAGAACGGAAGTAGGACCCAGATACGAAACGTTAGTCACAAGTTTATTGAAATATAGAGGAAAGGCAGCACCAGCGATTCGGTGCTCGCTGGACGCAAGAAGCAAGCCGCTCACGGGATCGGAGCGTGTTCCGAATGCAGAAGTGGATCTTCCAGAGCGGGAGATTGTAGCGTAGTTAGACGGAAAAACAGGTCGTTCTATGGACGGGAGATCAGAACCTGGTCGGGGTCAGAAAAACTGGTTGTTAGCAGGGACGGAAGATCAAAACGTGGTCGGGGTAAAAAAACAGGTTGTAGCAGGAGACAAACAGGGAAATCAGGAACGGACAAGTGGAAAACGGGACGGACGGGAGTCAGAGTCAAAAGAGCTTACCTTGTGAAAACAGAGGTTTGCTGACAAACTGACAACAGGCGAGTGAAATGACTGAGCT